>NW_007247119.1:38985-59452 GCF_000164805.1 Carlito syrichta
CAACAACTGATACCCTCAATCAGGTTCTATACTGTAAGAAAATCTGGCAAGAAGGCTAAGGCTTAGCAAGAGGGGTTAACAGAGAACAGAAGCTGGGCCCAGGAATGAAAATAATGGGGATGGTAAGTCGTAAAATCAGTTTTTTATTAGGAAGCCCACAACAAGAAACAGTAATAGGGAAAATAAAATGGTCACCAGAATATAAGAATTTTATCAGGCCGGGCTCAGTGGCTCAGTTTGTAATCCCAGCACTTTGGGAGGCCGAGGTGAGTGGACTGCCTGATTCCAAGGGTTCGAGACCCACCTAGGCAACTTGGTAAGACCTTGTCTCTACAATAAATAAAAAAAAATTAGCCAGGCATCATAGTGCACGTCTGTAGTTCCAGCTACTTGGAAGGCTGAGGCGGAATGATCACCGTAGCCCAGCAGGTCGAGGCGGCGGTGGCCGGGGGCGTGCCACTGCACTCCAGTCTGCACAACAGAGTGAGACTCCAACTCAAAAAAAAAGAAAAAAGAATTTTACCAGAGGCTAAAGGTAGAGATATCCAGGACTTGCATAATCACAGTTTCAAGAATTAGTTCCTCTGAAGTTGCTTGTTTTCCTTTTTTTATGTTTAAATTTCCAGTTGTGCAATCTAATTTCCTTAGCTCTCACAATAATCCTTTCACAGTAGAATCATTTTACATAACTTCAAAAAGAAATTCTTCATACATGAGGCATAGGATGTGGGTGGGGGGGGATGCCTAAACAACCACTAACAGCTGATAATAAATCCTGTACAAGGCAGGGCATCTTGAGGATGCAGCATGTCTTACAAATACAATGGCTTATGCCTTGAAGGACTATGTGCCGGTGACAAGTTAAGGGGTCTGTGGCTTGACAGATATTTCCTGGGAAATATAAAGTTCTGCAGTTGGTTTTCACTGCACTGCCAAACTGTTCTGGGAAACTCATAACAGATTTGGAGAAGCCAATGAATTTCTTTATCCCTATATTTCCCTGTGCTCACCAGACTAACACTCATTCCACAATCCCTGAGTTCTACTACAGCACACCTGAGACAGTAAGATGAGATGTAAATCTAAATCTTTAAATGAGATGCAGCTTTCCCACATAGAACAGAGGTAATCTAAGAGGGCACAAAACCTGAATTTAATGCTTTTACGACTTTGACTCTGGTGTTGAGGAGCACTGATATATGTGACAAACTCTTAATTCAATAATGTGAACTCATTTCTTGTTATTAGGTTTCACTTGAAACTGTCCAAATGCATTAGAATAACTCATTATTTTTTCACCCAAAGGGTTTGCCTGCTACTTGTTGTTTTTATCTCAATTAATTTTGTGTCTGCTGGACTCACACAAATTACCACTTCCATGTCTTGCACTTTTGATTTAAAAATAAAGCTAATTTTGGAGGTGTTTAAAGCTTTATTAATATTTATACAGCCATTAGCAGCGGCTACGATGTTAGCAAGATTCTTTTTAAAATTAGAAATTCTCCTTCCAATACTGTTTCTGGGCTGCAGCATTCCCACTCCGACCACATCATTTTTAACATTTTTCTTAGGGCACGAAGCGGAATTTCACATAGGGTCATAGAAAAGTTGGCTTTGGTTTTCCCACCATTTATCTTGCCCATTCTGCTCAATGAGTCAGACTTATATAATACACTTCTTTCTCTGATTTTCTTCAGAAAATCAAAGGCAGCACTTTCTCCCACAAAAGTGCATGGGTGCTGTGTAACAACCAAGCACTATTTATCATCTATTTCCCCTTCTCCAACCTGAACTTGTAATGGACAAGTAAAAAACATGCCATGATTATTTTAATATGATTCTGAAACACATGAAAAAATTATCTCTCAAAAGAAAAAATCCAGAGGGCCTGATCCATAACAAATAATGTGGCCTAGAGCCCGCTGCCAGTTCTCACAATCTCTAAAAACAAAACAGAACAAAAACAGTGCTTTTAGCATAGTAGGATAACTAAAGAAAACCCAGTAGGAAATATTACCATCAATTGGGAAGCTGACCACATATAACAATGGAACAAGTAAAAATCACTGGTTATGCTTACAGAAACAAGGAGTGGGAAAAAGGTGGCATTGTAGTAGTTTCTGAGAATATAAAGCTATATGGTCAGTTTTCATGAATTCTTATCCAAAGTCTGCCATTTCCTGGATGTGTGACCTCAAGGCAAGTGATTTGAACACTCTGTGCCTTAATTTCCTCATTTGGAAAGTAGGGATAATATTTGTGCTGCTCTCACTGAGGTTTGATGAGTACTAAAAAGTTAATGGAAAAAAACATTTAGAACAGTGCCTGGCACATATTAAGTACAGTTGATCCTCAAATAACACGGGTTTGAAATGCATAGATCCACTTATACTCAAATCAAAAAATATACTATTAGCAGGTTACAAAATCTATGTATACAGAGGGTTAGCTTTTTATATATGTGGGTTCTTCAGGACCAACTGGGGACTTGAGTATGCACAGATTTTGGTGTGAGAGGGGGTGGTCTTAGAACAAATACCCTGAGTATGTCAAGTGTCAATTCTACTCAATAAATATTTGCTGAATGGAAAAATCTGGACAAACTAAATCAAACATTGAACTGAATAGCAAATAAGGTATAATGTACATTATAACAACAGTACCTGTAAGATATTTCTGCCTACAACCATGGAATTAAACAAATTTAGAAGTGAAATGCAAAAGATAGGTGTTTAAGTTTTCTCTCCTGATATTAAAAAATAGGAAAGTCAAGAATAACTAAAACTACTTAATCTCTTTTTTTTTTTTTGAGTTGGAATCTCACTCTGTCACCCAGACTGGAGTGCAGTGGCACACTCCCGGCCACCGCAGCCTCAACCTGCTGGGCTCCAGGAATCTTTCCGCCTCAGCCTTCCAAGTAGCTGGAACTACAGGTGCGAGCTACCACACCTGGCTAATTTTTGATTTATTGTGGAGATGCGGTCTCGCCAAGTTGCCCAGGCGGGTCTCGAACCCGCGGGCTCAGGCCATTCACTCACCTCAGCCTCCCAAAATGCGGGATTACAGGCTGAGCCACCGAGCCCAGCTAAACTACTTAATCTTTAAAGGAGACATTCCTATCATGTTTAGTAATAATTTATTTGTAATTAATGCACATGTATCAACCTAACATCTTTCATGAATTAGAGTTGTGTTGGCCAATATGGCAGCCACTAGCTACATCTGGCTACTAAGTATATGAAGTGTGGCTAGTCCAAATTGAAATATGCTACAAATATAAAATGCACATTACATTTTAGAGACCTAGTGTGACAGAAAAAGAATGCTAAACACCTCATTAATATTTTTTAATGTGGATTACACATAAAAATTAAAATATCAGGAAATCTTGAATTAAATAAAGTATAACATTAAAAATAAGTTCACTTGTCCTGTTTATTCTAACATGGTTATTAGAAATTTTAAATTACATATGTGGTTCACATTTGTGGCCTATATTATATTTGGATAGTGCTGACTTGGATCGATAAGGAACAAAAACCTATTATTACTCTACTTCTCAGTCGTTTATTACTACTACTTCTAACCATCATTTATTGAGTCCTTACTCCGCTAGATGTTTCAGAAACATTATTTCTAGCATCACAATACCTCTAATAGACTTTATATTCTTTCTTTTTATAAGATAAAAAAATGGTTTAAGAGTGTATATTGCTCCAAATCACAAATCTAGTAGTATTCAGGGTAGAGATTAATCCATGACTGTCTATTCCAAAGCCTGGGTGCTTTCTCCTATACCAGGGACCACAAGGAACTAGAGGCATCTGAGAGGAAAAGGGCCCACCATGAACAAGGGGTGCCCAGTACTTCCCTAGCAATACACCTTGCAGAATGTATAAACACAAAAATGTGACAAGGGCACAGACTTCCTTCAAATTTATGGACAAGTAATGATTTCTCTCTCATGAACAGAGCTACTCTGCTTCCATTTTACCTGAGCCTAAGCCCCCATCTGCTAACAGAAAAGGGAGAACTTGCAAGCAACATAATGCACATATGAAAAAATTTACACTAGAAAAAGCATATGCACAAGGATATTATTTGCCATTTTATGCATAAAAAACTCAATATAAGACTAATTTAACAGTGTCAATTTTGATATCTAGTTAACATATAACTTAGATGTTGTATGACAAAAATCAGAATATGGCACTATGTATACACTTAATACAGCTCTGTAAAAGGACCTATAGATTATGAAAGAAGACTGACAGGGAACACTCAAAATTGATCATAGCTTTGTATTAGGGCAATTCTCAAATGGGCAAGGAGAAGGCAATTTTGATCCCCAGGGGACATGTGATAACATCGAGAGATATATTTGATTTTCACAACTCAGGGGGTGCTACTGGCATCTAGTGGACTGAAGCTAAGGATGCTTCTAAACATCCTACAACACAAAAGACAGCCCCCACCCCAGAAAAATTATCTGGCTCCAGATGTCAACACTGCTGAGACTGAAAAATCTTGTATTAGGGTAATGGTATCATAGCCTCCTCTACTTTCCACATGTTTGTAATGTTATATTTTCTTACAATAGAAAAATAAAATAATATAAAACACTATTGTTAAAAAGGAGTAACAGAAACTAAAGGATAATCACCAACATAGAAGGTTATTTTTTTGTATGAGGGTAGGAGGTGCTGGGTAATGAAAGGGGGGGGTCTACTTATATGGTAACAAACCCTCTAAATTCACTAAAAACTACAACCAAAAAAGGATATATGTAAGTTATGTATAGATTAAATTTTGGCCATGTTTGTTTCAATCACTACTTGCCATGAGAATGACTGATTCAGCATCTAATAGGAAACTGGCACTCCTTTCACTGTTGGGATAGCGTTTGCTAAACATCAAAATATTTTTCTCACTCTTCTGAGCAAGTAGTGCTTCATGGGTGTTATTATTACTGAGATCGGCAATATATGCTGCTATTTACACTGCATTTAGGAAGAGATCGTTTTTCTGACAATTTTCATCAGTATTGCAACATTGTGATAAAAAATAGATGCATGAAACCTATACTTGTACAAATTCTGTTTAAAAACTATTTATTTTGTGAACTAAACTACTTGTATCAATAGATTATCTGATTAAAGATTTCCAAAAGTAGGTACACACGTTATGATGGCAGGCATGAAAGAGAATGCATCTATCTGCAAGCTGTTTAAATACGCTTTTCCTTCATTCATTCAGGTACATAAGAAAGGGGATGTTAGAATAAATATCTACAGGAAGTAACTATTTAAATAAATTTATCAACACTTTAAGGAATGTCTAATCACAGCCTATCAAATACTTGTGCTACATCACTTAACCAGATAAAGCTCAAGGGTTCTTTAACTTAATAGCCACAGCAAGAACAATTCAGTTTCTTCCTTTGAGCACATCATGAACTAAAACCACATCATGAGCTATCCAGGGTTATGGTGAAACTCCTGACAAGAAGTCTTACAAATTTCAATTCCCTTTCTTTTTTTTTTTTTTTTTGAGTTGGAGTCTCACTCTGTTGTCCAGACTGCAGTACAGTGGCCGCTCCCGGCCACCGCAGCCTCCACCTGCTGGACTCCGGCATTCCTTCTGCCTCAGCCTTCCAAGTAGCTGGAACTACAGGTGCGTGCTACCACACTCCCCTAATTTTTTGATTTATTGTAGAGATGAGGTCTCGCCAAGTTGCCCAGATGGGTCTCGAACCCATGGGCTCAGGCAATCCACTCACCTTGGCCTCCCAAAGCGTAGGATTACAAGCTGAGGCACCGAGCCCGGCCTCAATTCCCTTTCTTAAGTTGCAATCTTAACATTCATTCATTCACCAAAACTTATATACACCTCTAAGCTCTTACAGCATGTCACAAATATCACCTCTATAATACTTATCACTTCCTGTTATAATTATTTGTTTGTACGTCTGTCTCTTTCACTGAAGTGTCAGCACTTCCAAGTCAGAGATCATGTCTTGACACTTCGCTCTCTGATTTAATCTTCGATAGAGAGCTAGAGGATGAGAAAATGATGGTTCATAGGACCTGCTTACAGATACATAAATAAAAAGTACTAGAGCCAGGATTTGAACTGAGATGTCTCACTCCAAACTATCTTCTTTCTATTTTGCCAGACGTCGAGAAAATGGGAATACAGGTAGAGTGTGGGAAGAAAAGAGTATGAATTAAAACAAAACAAAAAAGTTTTAGATGCTAGGCAAGGTGGTGCGTTCTATTGTATTGGCACTGAGAAACAGAAAGCCCAATTCAAGAAACTTATATGAACGATTGAATGGACCTCAGAAATAGTCTCAGGAAAGTTAATGTAGGCAACATTTATGGAAAATCAACCACCATCATTTGGGTTATGCTTGATGAACTTCTTAAGGGGAGACACTGTATCTTTTGTCTGTTTCTATATCTCTAATTTGTTAGTTGTTGAAAAAAAATAAATGACTATATACAACATGGCCCCAGTGGAAGGGATTCCAGTCCTGTAGAGTAACTTCAACATGTAAGCCATGTAAGATATATACTATAACAGGCAGACAATTGTCAGCATGGAGAATTAACCTAAACACAGCCAACAAGAGTTTTTAGAGAGAAACCTAATTGCAATTTCTGAAGAACAACAACAAAAAAAATGGAAATGTTTATTAGGACCATGCCATCTCAAGGTAATGGTATCCTGAACAGGCTCTTTGTTAATTTTGGTTTTATTAGGAGACCAATGGCAGAGTAATTAGGAAAATGGGTTCTGGAGCTCGCTGCCTGGGATTTTAGCTCAGCTCTGCCATTTCCTAACTATGTGACTTTAAGTAACTCAATGATGCTCACACCTCATCGGATTGTTAGTAGATTAAATGAGAGCCATGCAAACAGAACAGTATCTAGTATAATATACATGCTTAATAAACACTATTTCTATTGTTGTTATCCTATTATTTTCAAAATAAAATTTTAAAGAATCACGGTGGTCTCTTTAAAATAACATAACATTTTAAAGTCATTGGAAGTAAAAAAAATTAAGTTTTCTGCATTTAGATGAATCTAGTAATTTGGGACATTTTCATTAATTCGGAATTAATGATGTAAAGTTAAACCAATATAAAGGGTGGCGGTAATAATGATAATGATAGTACCATTCTCCCCCCCAAAAGACAGCTGTATGTGCTACGGTTTGAATGTCTCCTCCAAAGCTCAGGTTAAACTTAATTTCAATGTAATAGTATTAAGAGGTAGGGCCTTTAAGAGGTGATTGGATCATGAGAGTGGAGAATGGACTGACCCATTCATGGATGAACCACTCCATATCATCGGAGTGGTTTTGCTACCAAGAAAGTGGGTCTGTTGTAAAAGTCAGATTGGCTCTCAGTTCAGCCCTCTCACCATATGATGCCAAGCCCTGCCTCAGGATACTGCAGAGAGTCCCAACCAGCAAGAAGATTCACCCCAGATGTGGCCCCTTGACCTCAGACTTCCCCGACTCCAGTACTTACAAGTAATACACTTCTTTTCTTTATAAATTACCTAGTCTCAGGTATTCAATGATAGCAACAGAAAATTGACTAAGACAGTATGATTAGATATGTCTGCTAAAAACTGTATCTTTGGCTACAACAATAAACAAATGTTTTTAATAAGAAAAAATGATCACCAGCTTGTGAAGGTATAAATTGAGCATCTCAAATTTGCAAATGCAAACTGCAAATCATCCTCAAAAGACTACAAATTGACAGTAGTTGCCAGCCAGATAAATAACAGTTAACATCAGTCTAGACAGATCCAACCTGTAGCACTCAAGTGGGAAACCTGGGCTTTCTTGGTACACTAGTGTTCAGGAACCTACTACTGAACTGTGTCAGGGAAAGTGGCAGCTGATTAGAAAATAAAAGCTACACATTGGCTATAATAATCAGGAATAGATACCCCACCCCAACAAATCTGCCATTTCATCACTCTTATTGTTGTCAGGACATTTGCACTGACACTGAGCCGGTTTTTGTCCGACCAAGATAGGTTTCTGTATATGCCTTCTTGAATCAAACTGTGGACAGGACAGGTTAGTTACTATCACTTACAATTACTAACAAAACAGTTCCCCATCATCAGTCCTACCATCTGTCCTCCCAGTTCTCTCCACACATGGGCTTGGTGGAACAGATTTTGAACTGGCCAAGGTCACTGCACAGCTAGCCTCCACAGATGGGGACAGTGTGAAAAACCTAATTGCAGCTGTGGATAAACACAAACAAGGACACACATGGTTGGCAACACCCCTGTCTAGACTTGATGGTGGCTCGGTGTCACCGAGTACAAAAAACAAGGACATAGTTTTAAGGTAACTATCTTTCAGGGATAGTACAAATGCTATCATCATGTAGTGCAAAATTCCCCCAAGATATTTAAATATCAATTTTAAAAATGGCAAGAGAGAAGTATTATTTCCTATCATACATATACATTCTCTAACATTTCTCTAGAAAAAAAACTGCCTTTCTTAAAACAAAAAGATGGAGCTTGGCAATCAGCACAATGTCATACCCCATGTGAAAGTCACAAACATGACCTGCACATAGCACAGAAGATATTTAGTGGGGAAAAAAAGGAAATGTCCTCTTTCTACATATTTGTTTCATCTGTATCAAGATTTCCTTTTCCCGCTTCCTTTCCAAAACAAATTACTTGGTTAGAAACTTTACATTCTTCTTGTTTCAACAATAATTTAATTGGATGCATATACCTTCCACTCTATATCCCTAAGACACTCATCAAAGTGGAATCACACTGAAGCTGGTAACCTAGATTTTCCCCCTTGAAGTATACGGTCCCAGGGAATTTGGATTGTCAATGTCCTTTCTAGACACTCAACATGTCTGGTCACTCAGGTTTAAAGCCAAACTGGATGTGCATCACTTTTTGAGAAGTTGTTAAACTTGAAATAAGTTATCAAGTCAGTGATATTTCAAAAGATTGTTGATAAAAAAGAACATTTAACTGTAACCATACTGAACAGACAGTTGATTATAGAAAGACATGTCAGTGCACATATGGCAGCCGGATAAATTATGCACATCTGGATTACTTTTGGCAAGAAACATAGCTAAGTGTCTAAAGCCAAGTTTAGCAATCTGTCACTAACAATATGTACATTTATTTTAAAATGTCAAGGGCTCAAAGTCATATTTTCTATTTCTTCATAAACTTTCCAGCTCTTTATAAGACAGCAAACAGGTGACAAAACACATTGCCCAAACTGCCAAAGGCTGTATAAATAAGGGGTAATTTTGAACTTCTCACCACATATACAAGAGGACTCAAAGTCTGAAATAAACTCATGTTGTGGGATGTACTGACACACAGATCTCTAGTAAGAGTGTTAACATTTTACTTTAGAAGTTGGTTGCAAAATGCTTTCATATAAAAATATGGCTGGCCCCTACATGGAGTAGTAAACAATATAACACTCTGGGTAAAGCAAATGGAAATAGTCTGACGGAGTCTACTTATAAAAGGAAAAGACAAATGTCTCTGTGATCATCTCAGATTAAGTTTCCTTTTTTCTACTGCCAATTACTGACATCATTTAAACCCCAAAGAAATGTTTTCCTACTTCTAGTCCCCTTGATTAAAAGAAAAGCCAAGAGACATGAAGGTGGCTCAAACTAGCAGTAACAAGAAACTTTACAATTGGATGCAAGACTCTCAGCCAGGTGGGAATGTAACAGTACCTGTAAGCACAAAACTCATCTTGACTATTATGCTTCTTGCTAGTTTTTCTAACATTCCAGGCTTCTTAACAACTTCAGCAGGAATGCCAAGACATATCATGGAGATGGGGTGGGACCCATCATTCCAGGTGTTGCCTTCCAGTCTCATTTGTACTAGCAGCAGAGAAAAGTCAGAGTAGAACTATTTTATTTATACAGTGATAATCTGAATATTCACAGCGTCTCTTCTATCTCATGAACTTGGCAATTTTACTACTGATTAGCATCTTTAATATATTTCAGATCTAGAGGATAACTTTTTTTTTTTTTTTTTAGTTGGAGTCTCACTCTGTCGCCCAAGCTGGAGTGCAGTGCCACATTCATGGCCACCCCAGGGTCGACCTCCTGGACTCAGGCGATCCTTCCATCTCAACCTTCCAAGTAGCCGGAACTACAGGCACGCGCTACCACGCCCGGCTAATATTTTGATTTATTGTAGAGATGAGGTCTCGCCAAGTTGCCCAGGCTGTTCTTGAAACCATGGGCTCAGGCAATACCCTCTCCTTGGCCTCCCAAAGTGCTGGGATTACAGACTTGAGCCACCACGCCCGGTTGAGGATAACATTTTCAAATGGCGTGGGGGTGTGTGTGTGGGGGGGTTCTATGTCTCTAAACCATACAGATTGACATGCAAACATCAAGTCCAATGCTTACAACCTGAGCCTCATCTATAGAATAGAGAAGATTACAAGGTACCTATCTCAGTGTGGTTGTGAGAACTAAGTGCTAAACACTTCAGGGATATCTAAAAAAGGTTGGCTACAATAATTTTTATTCCTTTTCTCCTCCTTAAAGTGACAGAATGGGACCAATAAAGTTCACAAACCACAGCTTGCCATTAAAATGTTATAAATCCAAAAGAAAGCTAATAAACAACTGAGAAGGGAGAAGGAGAATGAAGAAGATATGAGTTCAAATAGAAAAGGGCATTTCATTAACATTTTATTTGTATCTGCTTTTCTGCTGTTGTAAAGCTTGATGCATAAGCCTATTGAAATCTAGGAGAGAGCTTAAATGTCTTGACTGCATGGATAAAAGACAATTTGCCATGTTGTTAAGAAAAGGCACATGTTTTCAGAGCTGTCGGTTTCTATCATTCATCAATTCAAGAAGATTTAAATTTAATAGTATTAGAGGTAGCAAGTAAAATAAATCTATCTCCTTAATTTTGATCTTCTCTATTTGATCATATAGCTTAATTTTTAAATTACAGCTGGTATAAAAATGCTCAAATAAAAGGTATGTATAAGAAGGTTAAAAAGAAAAAAGTAAAAAGAAATTTAAATTAAATGAGCCCATTTGCCTATATTTCACTTTCCAAGGCCCCAAGGGTAGCAAGCTTCACATACTATCACTGCTCTTTAGTCTCTTATTCCCTACAGACTGAGGGATTTTATGTCTCCATGAATCAGAAAAACCCTAGAAATATAAATTAAATAGATATCGTAATATGGAAATGCTAAGTCCTGGAAGATTCCAAAATCTAGCAAGTTGAAAAGAAGCATTTGCAGAAAAATCCAGACAGAACAAATAGCAGTGAACACACACACACACAAAAAAAAAGAAAGAAAGAAAGAAAAGTTCTGGGTTACCATATCATTTAAAATGAGCTAAAGTTCTCTGGTCAAAAGAAGCTATTAAGAGAATTTATAATTTGTTCATAACCTTTGCCAAGTTAGGGAAAATAAATATAGAGAACAGAGCTCTTACAACCCTAGGATTGTGTTATTGTCAATAGATAAACAAGGTAGACTTGAGAAAACTGATGTCCTCTGCCACAGGTAGACATGACGCTTTTCATATTGAATTACATGTGGTTTTAGCCTCCCCCCCCCCACATACACGGGAGAACCAGGAAAAATAAACAGAATTATCTTTTTGGAGGGCGAGCCCCTTATAGTACAGACTTCCCCTACTGGCTAAGTGTTGTAGGAATGCATCAGCATCAGTGCACCAGCTAGCATCGTCGTAAGAGGCTGCATTCAGCTTCAGAGAATTTTGGGGGGGAGGAGGGATTCTTTCAATTCATTTGCCTGTTTCATGGTGAGTGACTTACGATGCACCTGTCCACACTGCACTGAGTGTTCAGCAGTGTTTTACCAAAAAAAGCACGACCTCCATGCCCCATCTTCCCTATTCACCTAATCTCACCCCAAGTGACTTGATTTTGTTTCCCCAGATGAAGCAAGTCCTCAAAGGGCCACACCCTTTTGCTGATGTGGAAGAGGTGAAACAAAAACAGCAGAAGCACTAAAAGGCATTAAAGTTGACAAATTCAAAAACCATTTTGAGCAGTGGAAAAAATGTCTCAACAGGTGTAGTGCAATAAACGGAGAGTACTTTGAAGGTGACTGAAGTGTAAACATGTAAGAATAAATACACAATTTCTTTATAAATAACATATATCACCTTTAAATAAAATAAAACTTAATGGAGAGCTCTAAAATCATAATTATTTAATTTTATATTTAAATTAAAGTTTAATAAGTACCATATGAAATGTGGCAAAATGAAGAGTATGGACTAGGTAAGAGGATGAAATTTAGAATCAGACAGACCTGAATTTTTCCTTCTACAGTTTGTCTTTCAATACATTACACAATCTGATATCCATCTATAACAATTATGTATCTGAGTAAGTATGTGTGCATAAATAAATAATACATACACACACCACAGGGCTAGTATGAGGAATAAGTAAGTTCTAGAAAAGGCCTGGCAGAAACCTGATAGCAAACCAAGAAATCAGGGTAGTATAGCAGGTAATGTGATGAAAAATTATTGATACATATACTAATATATGTTAAAAATAAAGTCTCTGTGATAAACTCTTTGAAACAATGACAAAAACCACAGACTATCTTTAAGAAGATGATTCTCACTGCAGGATCGCTATAAAAATAAGAATCCTATATAAATCATCTACCTGAAGCCAAGATACTTAATTTTTAGCTAACATCTTTTGTGACAAAGGTAGCATGCTCTAACAGTTACTGGAAGTAAATAATTGCAACAGTTAAAAGAAGAAACTAAGTGAACTAATAAAATTCATAGTGTTAATTGGTTCCAATATAGAAGTAGTCTTTTTTCAAATCCTCCAGACAAAACATCCATGGAGGCAGACATCACTGTACTTCCTAAAAAGGTTCCAGTGCCTGTTAAGAGGCCAGCCACTGAACCACTTCAGATGCCATGTAATGTCTGAAGCAAATCCTTCTTCTTAGCAGTTGCTGAATGAATGCTGAATCCTTAATAGCTTACCTTATGATAACATATTTTATGCTATTGGTAATGTTTCAAGTAGCCCCGAAGATATTTAGTTATGCTTCATCACCATAAATGATAATTTAACAGGAAGAAGTTAATAGTACCAATAAGCCGGGCTCGGTGGCTCAGCCTGTAATCCCACGTCTTTGGGAGGCTGAGGTGAGTGGATTGCCTGAGCCCGCGGGTTCGAGACCCGCCTGGGCAGCGAGACCTCGTCTCTATAATAAATCAAAAAATCAGCCGGGCGTGGTAGCACATGCCTGTAATTCCAGCTACTTGGAAGGCTGAGGTGGAAGGATCGCCGGAGCCCAGCAGGTCGAAGCTGCGGTGGCCGGGAGCGGCCACTGCACTCTAGTCTGGGCAACAGAGTGAGACTCCAACTCAAAAAAACAGAGTACCAATAAACATTTTTATGCCTGTTAATATATCGTTATTCATTTATTTGTGTTCTTCAAACCCTGACCTCCTTTTGGATGAATGCAAAAGAATGACGTGAAGAATATTTTCTCAAACTATGATGTTTAAAGATGTCTCAAAGTAAGACAATAAATATGGTAGGAATATCATGAAAATAACACAGAAAACATTGTTCTAGAGAAGCAACTTATAAAGTATTTTACCAGGCTGAAGGAGAAAATCACCATGTTTAGACAGTTTGTTAAACTTTTCAGAGGTTAATCACTAAAGAGATTGGAGGAGCAGAAGCTACAAAATCTATGGAAGTATACCTAGAAAAAATAGCTCAGTGATCCATAAATGGAAAGAGAACTCAAATGGAAGCAAACTACCTTCCAAATTAGCGGTGAAAAGGTCTGAAGGCATTTGTTGTCCTATGTCAGCCATCATAAGGGGAAAACTGATGCTCCCTGTTCTAAGAGGAAAAATGTTCAAGCATTTATGCTAAATGTTCTCATGTACAAAGTCTGGAGTCTGTAAACAGCAACTGATAAAACAGCTAGCTTTAATAATAGTTAAGCCCCTCTAGCCTCTTTTTCTAATATTCTATTTTAAATTGTAAACCTTAATCGAGGTGGGCTTTATTTGGCAAAGATGTGAGGTTTTCACTTAGAGCAAGGGTAGGTAGATGGGGGGAGGACTCTAGCATGTCCTCAGATTTTCAGCTACATTTCAAAGGATATTTTACAATATATGTGTTAACATTTTGGTGGATTCTGGGACCCAAGAAAACAATCCCTTGAAAAAAATGTAACAACACATTATCGGAAAAATTCATGATGACAAAAATGTATGATTGAATTATGCTAATTTGATTACAATGAATTTAAGTAAATTCTAAACTAATTATTTCTTTTAAACAATAGCCTTTCCAGTATTTATGTCCTCATAAGTCTTCTGAATTTAATTTTATTTGTCTATTATTTATAAAACTCTCTTAAGGTTAATAAAAACAAAGCAAGCAAAGTGAGTTATTTCTAACACTCAGATTTCTGGGGTTTCCTTGTTATTGAACAGAATTTGCCCATAAGTATCAGTGTGTATAATCAACTAAAAAATCCCCAGAATAGCGTTTGTATAGAATATATACTGTGCTTACTTTATAGGCTGTTTTGCAAAGTGCAGAATGCATGACAAGTCCGGCAGAAGAAGTGATTGTACTCATCATATGTAATTAACTGACCAATACACCACCATATGGGTAAAGAAATAAATGAACATCCACACACAAAACCTTCTGATCACTGAATGATAAACTCTTGAAACTCAGTAACACTCATTCAGGAATGAATTTTTTTTTTTTTTTTGAGTTGGAGTCTCACTCTGTCACCCAGAATGGAGTGCAGTGGCCGTTCCCGGCCACCGCAGCCTCGACCTGCTGGGCTCTGGCGATCCTTCCGCCTCAGGCTTCCAAGTAATCGGAATTACAGGCATGCGCTACCATGCCCGGCTGATTTTTTTTTTAATTTATTGTAGAGATGAGGTCTCGCTGCCCAGGCAGATCTTGAACCCGCAGGCTCAGGCAATTCACTCACCTCAGCCTCCCAAAGGCGCAGGATTATAGGCTGAGTCACCAAGCCCGGCAGGAATGAATTTTAAACTATCTAGATGCATATAAGAAAGCAAACTAGTACTCCATAAACTAGTTTCAAAAGCACTGGCCTGGTCGGGCTCAGTGGCTCAGCCTATAATCCCAGCACTTTGGGAGGCCGAGGTAAGTGGGTTGCCTGAGCCCGCGGGTTCAAGACCAGCCCAAGCAACTTGGTGAGACCTTGTCTCTACAACAAATAAAAAATTATGGTCAGGCGCGGTGGCTCAGCCTGTAATCCCAGCACTTTGTGAGGCTGAGGCAAGAGGGTTGCCTGAGCCCAGGGGCTCAAGACCAGCCTGGGCAACTTGGTGAGACCTCATCTCTACAATAAATGAAAAAATTAGGCGGGCATGGTGGTGCGTGCCTGTAGTTCCAGCTGATTGGAAGGCTGAGGTGGAAGGATCACCTAAGCCCAGCAGGTAGAGGCTGTGGTGGCTGGAAGCGTGTCACCGCCCTCCAGACTGGGCAAGAGAGTGAGATTCCGACTCAAAAAAAAAAAAAAAAAATTAGCCAGGTGTGATAGCATGCACGTATAGTTCCAGTTACTTGGAAGGCTGAGATAGAAGGATTGCTGGAGCCCAGCAGGTCTACACTGGGGTGGCCGTAAGCATGCCACTGCATTCCAGCCTAGGCGACGGAGTGAGACTCCAAAGAAAAAAGCACTGGCCCATGGTAAGTATTCAACTCTCCACTCCATCCCTACCTCACGACATAAGATAGAAGTTTCCTCCAAATCTGCTGACCTCCCTAACACCATTTCCAACTACCAAAAACACCTTAACAGATGCAAAATATTAAATCATAAATAAAAATAATCATACATTAACTCATTATCCTAGTAAGACTTCATATCATAAAAATTAGCTTAACAACTGTCAGGTGCAGTGGCTCATACCTGTAATCCCAGCACTTTGGGAGGTGGAGGAGATGAGCACAGAAGTTTGAGAACTGCCTGGACAACTTGGTAAGAACTTCCCTCTGAAATAAATTTAGAAATTGGCCATGTGTGGTAGCACACACCTTTAGTTCCAGCTATTTGCATGACTGAGACAGAAAGATCGTCTGGCCCTAGCAGGTTGAGGCTGTGGTAACCTTGCTCATACTACTACACTCCAGTCTAGATGACAGTGAGACTCCAACTAAAAAAAAAAAAAAAAATCAGTTTAACAATTTTAAAATTTTATTATGATTAAGTACTATTGTAAATACCATACTTGTTTTAGTATTAAAATATCTCTTAACTAGGCCAGGCTCAGTGGCTCAGCCTGTAATCTCAGCACTTTGGGAGGCCGAGGTAAGTGGATTGCCTGAGCCCGCAGGTTCGAGACCCGCCTGGACAACTTGACGAGACCTCATCTCTACAATAAATCAAAAAAGTAGCCGGGTATGGTAGTGCGTGCCTGTAGTTCCAGCTACTTGGAAGGCTGAGGCAGAAAGACCGCCAAAGCCCAGCAGGTCGAGGCTGCAGTGGCCGGGAGTGGCCACTGCACTCCAGTTTGGGTGACAGAACGAGCCTCCAACTCAAAAAAACCAAAAACAAACTATTAACTAAAGTGAGAAAGGAAATTATTATTATTATTATTTTTAGTCGGAGTCTCGCTCTGTCACCCAGGCTGGAGTGCAGTGGCACGCTCACGGCCACTGCACACTCGATTTGCTGGGCTCAGGTGATTCTTCCACCTCAATCTTACCCAAGTAGCTGGAACCACAGGCACGCACCACCATGCCTGGTTGATTTTTTTTATTTATTATAAAGACCAGGTCTCGTCATGTTGCTCAGGCTGATTTCAAACCCCTGAGCTCAGGCAATCTTCTCACCTCCACCTCCCAAAGTGCTGGGATTACAGGTGTGAGCCACTGCACCTGGTGGGAAATGATTTTTAAATGAATTATCAATACTTTTTTAATTCAAAAAAGTCAGTATTTGATGCATTTCATTAAAATGTCAGACTTTGGCCATTGTCTTGCTAAGTGATGATCTGGCCATGTGTTCTTTGAGCTATGGCCACTGCCATGTTTTCCTAAGCTTTGGCCCCCTCCCCTACCTTGGGGAGGTGAAACTTTTCTCTCTCCCTAATTTACTTTCTAAATAAAATATATTTTCTATCCTAAAAAAAAGTCAGACCTAATTTACTATTTTTAAAAGGTAAATATTATTTACAGTAGAATAGCAAGTTGTATTTTTGAAATTTTAAAACTTATTTTAAATTATATTTTATATAAACACAAAATGATAAGAATAAAGTCAAATTTTGAAATATTCATGCATGTATTAATGCCTATATTACAGCAATATTTTTAATTCCTGAAAATAAGTTGGCCTCTGTCATCTCGTCCCTTTGCTATGATTTCACTGGATAATTATGCACTGAAGTTCATTACTCAAAGCATCTATTGTTGAACAGAACCAAAACTACCCAACCCAGTAACCACAGAATAAAGAATTGAAAGAAAATTGGGTAGAACCATGAATCTTAAAAGACAACTAAGCAGCAAGCAAATAGGTCCCAATATTAAGTACTAACGCAAAATACCACCTCCCTGAAAATTATTCTTTTCACTTGCAAGCATACATAATATCCACACTTTCTGAAACTCATTTTGAATAATACCTCTATTTATTTTTAAGTAAATAAAATTAACACATGAAGATAAGAAAAAAATCCATCTCCCTTCTGGATATCCTTTTTAAATGAATAAGATAAATAGGTGGATAGATAGATACCTGTAGAAAATTGAGCAACAGGTACAGGCAGTGATGTAAACTGTGTCAGAACACCAAAAATTCAAAATAGGAACAAATCTTTTTTTCTGAGTTGGAGTCTCACTCCATGGCCCAGGCTGGAGTGCAGTGGCACACTCACGGCCACCCCGGCGTCGACCTGCTGGGCTCAGGTGATCCTTCCACCTCAGCCTTCCAAGTAGCTGGAACTACAGGTGTGTGCTACCATGCCCAGTTAATTTTTTTGGTTATTGTAGAGACGAGGTCTTGTCAAATCGCCCAGACTGGTCTCGAACCCTTGGGCTCAGACAATCCACTTGCCTCTGCCTCGCAAAGAGCTAGGATTATGGGCTGAGCCACCAAGCCCGGCCAATAGAAGCTAATTTAAAGATGTATATTAATTGAATGGAAACTGTGAGTACTTTCTATGAACAAGGCCTTGTATTCGGTACATCTAAATCACAACGTACTTCTAGGAAAGTGTCACTATTTTCAACAAAATATAGGACACAGGAATTCTACAGTTGAATAGATTTAGGTACTCAGTTGGATAGGGATATTCCAAAAGACTAAAACTTTTTAAATATTGCACAAAAGAGAGGTAGAGAGTTTAAAGGAGTGAAGAAGGAAACAAAGACCATCACTGCTATGCACATCATTCAGTGCTGCTGGTTACCGATAATACAGTCTTCAAATTACTTATTTGAGGTTTTCATTTTTATGTGTAATTCTTCCAAGATGTTTTTGAGGGTGAACAATTTCAGCCTATAAATTGCTTTTTTTTTGAGTTGAAATCTCACTCTGTCGCCCAGGCTGGAGTTCAGTGGCACGCTCCTGGTCACCGCAGCCTCGACCTGCTGGGCTCCGGCGATCCTTCCGCTCAGCCTTCCAAGTAACTGGAACTACAGGCACACGCTACCACACCTGGCTAATTTTTTGATTTATTGTAAAGATGAGGTCTCGGCAAGTCGCCCAGGCGGGTCTTGAACCCGCGGGCTCAGGCAATCCACTCACCTCGGCCTCCCAAAGCACGGGATTACAGGCTGAACCACCGAGCCCGGCCATAAATTGCTTTTTTAAGCAGGCATTTAGGCATGGCTATAAAATCATTTCTGCCTCTGCCATCCCCAAGAAAGAGAGGACTAAAATGTTGTGTTTTTAAATTTTCTTAACTTTACTTGAAATAATCATCAAAACATGTTAACATCAAGTTTTTGAATATTAATTTCTCATATTCATATTTAAAATAGCTCAAAATTCATAAAATGTGAATATAAACAGTAAAAAAAAAATTCCAAGAAGTTGATTCATCAGAGTAAATTCAGCTGAGTGCTGTAAAACTCCCATGTTCTTTAAATGTCACAATAGAGCAGCGAGGATGGAACAATTCTCTTTTCATTTATCAGAAGAAGATGCGGGATCTCAAGGCTTTTATAATTTCCAGTCTGTAAGTTGTTTTGGTCTTCGCAGGAAGTCCAAGATAAGGGTACCAAATGGCTGGTTTCTGGTGAGACCTCTCTTCCTGGCATGCAGATGGCCACCTTCCTGCTGTGTCCTCACATGGGGAAAAAAGAGAAACTCTTTTTCTCTCCCTCCCTCCCATCTCCCTCTTCTTATAAGGCTACCAATCCTTATTGAATTAGGACTTCATCATTATAACATCATTTAGCCTTAATCAGCTCCTATAAGCTCTATCTCCAAAGATAGTCAGGTTGGGGCTTCAACTTATGAATGGGAGTGGGTGGAACAATTCAGCCTACAGCACAAGTAAAAAATATATAGCCTATGTCATTCATGAAAGTGTATGTGTTATATAAAGGTTTCTCATGTCTAGTTATTTGTATAGATATATAAAGGTTTCTTATATCTGGTTACTGATTCTTGTGTGATGTCTACTTAGACTTAGTTTGAAATTTTTAAACCAAAAAAATAGTAAAAGTAGTCAATCTGTTTGTAGTAACTCCTTCTATGGGAGCTCCACTAATGAGCCAGCAAACATTCAGTAGGATAAAACTATTTACAAGCATATTAAACTTGAGAAGAAAAGAACAGAAACAGTACCTGACAACCATTCCACTTGAGGATCTTACATTCTGAAGATAGAAGACATAAATCCGCTCAATGGGTCTCAGTTCTCTGGGGCTCCTTGTGGTGGAAACACCCCCACTACAGTGTGTAACTCTAGTTTTTAAAAATTAGTATTTTTAAAAAAATTTATTTATTGTAGAGATGAGGTCTCGCCAAGTTGCCCAGGCGGGTCTTGAACCCACGGCCTCAGGCAATCCACTCACTTCAGCCTTCCAAAGGTGCGGGATTACAGGCTGAGCCACCGAGCCCAGCTTGGGTTTGTACTTTTAATGCTGAGATAAAAGATGAGCATTCAGCTACTGCCTAGTTCTTCCATCTCAAGCCCAATATTTAGAGACAGGAGAAAAACCAGGTGCAAATACCACCTCTCTACTATATGCAAATTAGTCAAATTTTTTCATTAAATAGCATCTTAAGGAAATACAGGTTGCTGAAAAATTGGGTGTAGTTTTTAAAAACTAGATTTGAAGCTGGGCTCAGTGGCTCAGCCTGTAATCCCATGCCTTGGGAGGCTGAAGTGAGTGGATTGCCT
>NW_007247119.1:59512-62407 GCF_000164805.1 Carlito syrichta
TCAAGACCCGCCTGGGCAACTTGGTGAGACTTCATCTCTACAATAAATCAAAAATTAGCCAGGCGTGGTAGCGCGTGCCTGTAGTCCAGCTACCTGGAAGGCTGAGGTGGAAGGATTGCCGGAGCCCAGCAGGTCAAGGCTGCCGTGGCCGGGAGTGACCACTGCACTCCAGTCTGGGTGACAGAGTGAGACTCCAACTCAAACAAACAAACAAACAAATAAAACTGGATTTGAACTATTTTTTAAATTTTACTTCTGAATTTGGATGAGTGGCTACCTTTGTTGAAAATATGGGAAAAGTGAAAAGACTGATGGAAGCTTACATGCCTTCAAATTTAAGAGTGAAAATATCTAAGGAAAACCTAAAGAGGGTGTAAATGAACATTGTATGCCTAAAAGTTAGGATTTCACACAATGAATTTCTTTTTCTCAGTAGTTATATTTGACAATGGGGCTTAATTTATCAAGGAAAAAATAACTGTGCTGTCTTTCTACTGTCAAGAGAGCAAATCAAAGAACTGTACTTTATGAGCAATGCCTTTCAATTAAAAAAGAAGAAAGAAAAGGGAAAAACTCATGTGTTCTGTTGATTGTATAGAAAATACATAGTGCCACTGTGGCTATTTAAACAATTGAGGCTAATGGAATAGGAGACCTCCTAATGCGATTGGAATCAATTCAATGGCACACTTTAATTTATAAATGTTTTTCTTACATATTCTATGCTATGGGGATGGAGTGCTTATTTGACTAACTTATTACAGAGGTGGTTGTGCAAGAATTAAATGTGCTTTGGCTGGACACTGACAATGAAATGGATCTGAATATATTTACATGTGGTACATGTTGTTGCTTCAGGTCACAAGTTTTTCCATGAGAAAAATATCTCCAATTGCAGCTAAAATCAAAGGAAAGATGTCATTTAATCCTTATTTGGGCTCTTTTAGGAATACATTCACTATGTTATCAATGTTACAACTGTCTTTATTAATAACAGGTATACAAACCTGTTATTGGTTCTCTGAGCGGTCAAACTTTCAGCTCAAAAACATCCTAAAGTAAATCAATGATTAATTATAATGCATGACTATAATCATGCCAAACTATGAGTTCTGCACAATATCTAATAATTTTGAGTACTATTTAATAGGGAAGTTGTTCCGCTTCAAAGGGCAACAACACTTTAGAAAAGGTTTATCACTCTGATCAGTTGTTCATTACTCAACAAAGATTTATTACACATGTGCAAAAATTAAGTGGAGTAGGGAGGGGGCTGTGGAAATTAATCACACAGACAACAAGATGATTGAGTGATCTATGTAGGGGTAGTAATCTCCACACTGCCAGTGTTTATCCCATAGCCAGGGTGCTATGGGAACCAAGGGGCTGAGTCGCCCAGTCTTCGGGAGGAGTCTCATCTCAGAAGAAGCCACAAAGTCTTCCAGGAGGACCACTGGACATAATCCAGGCTAGCAGTGAAGGGCAGGGGGCAGAGGCATTGCAGGCCCTTGGAATGCTCCTGTACCATTAGCTTTAGTGAGTGGACCTAAGCAATCTCAGCCTGTGTGGCCAAACCCACAAGGGGTGCAGAAGGCTTTTTAGGACACTGTAGTCCACAGATGGCTGCTGATAGAGTGGCTGGGTGGGGTGAGACTATTCTTGGGCTCATCTAATCTTAGAGATCTGGAGACTCCCAAAGGGGCGGAGGTGTAGGATAGTATTGGGGCCACTACAGTGGTGTTGGCTTTCTTCGAAAAAGATCCAGAGGCTGTAACTTAAAGTGGTCTATCTAAATTTATTCATTTTTTTTAAAAAGGGAAAAGCCAAATAGAAAGAGCAATCACTCTGTCTACCCTTCTACCTCAGCACTGCCACCCACATCTCCCCCAGAGAGACTGTAAGACAGCCATTGCTTTTGTACGACCCTTGCATGTACAAAGTTGTGGGGAGCCTCCACACTGCCGTATCCCCTCTAGAGCTAGATCTGTCTGTGGCATTAGTACACTGTAAGCTCAAGGGTAGGGTTGGGTACTCTCTGGAGGACAAAGTGCTAATGCTCAGTAATTCTGCAAACATATGAAGACAACATTGCCTACCTGCCAAGGGTGTGGCACCATGTTCTGGCAAAAAAGTACTGCAACTGATTTCACTAATCCAAGCAAATTCTTAGGGTGTAATGGGAGTTGAAAAACATCATCTTGGAAGCTACTAAGGGGACAAACATGATATGAAAATGATTGGGCGGGAGAGGTCTTATTTATGAATCCTTAGTGAGGCTGTTTTATGGTTCAGATATTATTGCTTTGGCTAATGTTTGAGTGCATGTATACAGATTTTAATAAAAACCACCGTGAAATTTGAGTAACCACTTACTGAAATTATAGAACAAATATATCTTGAATACTATAGTCTGGGCAAGGCTGAAGTCATGTTCATGAATGACACTTCTATCACATCTTTTCACTACAGTATAGAGAAGCAGCAACAAAGAATAAATTGTTTTAGCTCCGTGATCTTCAGAGTGCTTAGCAAACTATTGGGGATCAAAGCACATCACAGAACAATCTTCGGTTTTACTTGACAGTGTTTAACAGATCTTATAATTCTATTTGCCTTACTTTACTTCTGATAACCTCATTTCCTTCTCCTTTGCTACAGTTTAGAGAAACACAATTTGAAATAGCAACCCTAGCCGGGCTCGGTGGCTCAGCCTGTAATCCCACGCTTTGGGAGGCTGAGGTGAGTGGATTGCCTGAGCCCATGAGTTCGAGACGCTCCTGGGCAACTTGGTGAGACCTCATCTCTACAATGAATCAAAAAAATTAGCCGGGCGTGGTAGCACGCACCTGTAGTTCCAGCTACTTGGAAGGCTGAGGCAGAAGGATCGCCGGAGCC
>NW_007247119.1:62427-77180 GCF_000164805.1 Carlito syrichta
AAAAAAAAAAAAAAAAAAAAAAGCAATTTGAACTGTGACCTGAAAACAAAATGTAATAAGTATTGAAATTGAAAGTAAGTTTTTAAAGAAATTTTTGTAGCAATTTTACATGGCTGTGACTGCTAAATATGTGATCAGTGGTTTTACCTCACAACATACAGACCAAAAATACTGGTTGGTGATGAATTAGGGGAGAAAAAGTAGGTCCTTCACCACAGGTAGTTTGATTAGCATTGGGTTTTTTTTTTGAGTTGGAGTCTCACTCAGTCACCTAGACTGGAGTGCAGTGGCCGCTCCCGGCCACCGCAGCCTTGACCTGCTGGGCTCTGGCGATCCTTCCGCCTCAGCCTTCCAAGTAGCTGGAACTACAGGCGTGCGCTACCACGCCCAGCTAATTTTTGATTTATTGTAGAGATGAGGTCTTGCCAAGTTGCCCAGGCGGCTCTCGAACCCGCGGGTTCAGGCAATCCACCCACCTCGGCCTCCCAAAGCGCTGGGATCACAGGCTGAGCTACCGAGCCCGGCCTAGCATTGGTTTAATATATCTGGCAAGTGTGTGCAAAGTATTTTTAAATTCCCCTCAGCTATCTATATGTAAATTATGACAGAATGTATTAGGCAAACACTTTCTAGCTTATACCCTTAGAATAAAGAGGTTATTGGTATTTGGAACATTCCAGTTGCTTCTACTGTCTTTGGCAGTGTTTACTAGGAGACTGGTTAGCGTCAGTGATGGTAATCATGGCTTAGAAGAAAAGAGAAGGAGCTGATGAATCTCAGAACCGGCAGACTACAAATAACTGTACTCACCCCTGAGTACCCTTTAGCTTGGGGCACCACATATAAGCTTTAGCATCTGTACACTTCAACTAATCTGGGAGAGGTCTAATAAATACTTGGACAGGTTATTACTCTGGAAGTTACGGGCTTTTTTCAAAATCTTCTCTAATTGCTCATTAGTTCTAAAATTCCATAAATGCAAATAGCCTAACCCTGCTCATAGGAGCTTTAGGAAGATAGTGCATGACCTCAAGCCTTCAAGACATTTAGGTAAGGAAAGGCTATTATTAA
Source organism: Carlito syrichta (assembly GCF_000164805.1). Classification (NCBI taxonomy): domain Eukaryota; kingdom Metazoa; phylum Chordata; class Mammalia; order Primates; family Tarsiidae; genus Carlito; species Carlito syrichta. The sequence continues at coordinate 63,499 of NW_007247119.1, forward strand.
ACAAATAAATTAAGGTATATGCATTTTGCACTACCTTAAATAGACATTTATCAGATGTGAATTTTATCAGGCTTTCCATTAAAGAGATTTATTGAAGTGGCGATTACTGACTAGCTAGTGCATTTTATGACCTTCCAGATAGAACTGAGGGAAAAAAGAGAATATTAACCTTTCTTCCACTTACTATTAGTTAATTCTAACAAATACTTGGTAAAGTATTCATGCTAATTAGCCACAAAATACACAACTGCTCCACTAAACTAGGAACAGAAGAAATCAGGATGGGTTAAATAAAAAGAAGGCAACGAGTCTAATGATAATTACAATGAATGTGGCTTTCATTTTTCTGGACTTAGGATTTACTTTTCACAAAAACTAGAATCAAGTTCCTACAGACGATCGCCGTAATGATTTGAAGACAGTAGGACAAAACATGAAGCCATAAGGGAGGGATGAGAAATTTATACACTTATTTTATAGCCAAATAATTTTCAAAGTTTTAATGATTATTTAAAAAAATACTATGGTCAAGCCTTGATTAATAGATTATTTTCATTTTAAGAGGGGGTAGGCAGAAGTAAGGTGTTTACGAACTCTGGCATATAACCTACAGATGAAACTGTTGAGATCTTCGGCTACCTCTCCTAGTTTCTAAACTAACCCATGATATTATGCTACTTTAGCAATCTGTAGTCCCAAATCTCCTTAATAGCAAAAATCAAAAGCATGTTATAGTTAGATTCTTTGACTTTCCCACTTTCAGGAAGTAGCACCTCTGGTTTGGACAGCTACAAGGAATGGCAGAGGTACTAAGCCACAACTGCATTTACCACAAGTATTCCAGTCTGCTAAAATATAAACATGTGATTCGTTTCCATTGGCACTGACCACTTTCACAAAGGCAACAATGGAAGAAGCCAGGAACATTGTTACCACATCTACAGAAAACAGAAATGAAGCTAAATGGCTCAAAATATTAATAAGCATAATCATAACACTGTGTTTTGGATATGAGTTGATAGATTGTATAACCTAGGCACCATTAGCTAAAATTTTCCTGTTAAGATGGCAAGATACACTGCCAACTCACATGACTGTTTCCAGAAAGCATATGACAAGGGGATAAAGAAGGAGTACAGAAAATACAGCAAAACACAAACGACCAAGAAAGGAAGAAAACTAATTCTAATATTGGATAATTGTCAAGATAAGGATATATTAAGGCAAAGAATGTGAAGGAAGCAGCACTGACTGAAGAGGTCATATGGAATTGTCAAAATTGAGGTAAGACTATGTGACTAAAATGGTAGAAGATGTGAGGTAAAGGAGAATCTGCAGGACTAAATTATACAAAACAGAACAAAGACACATAGTACACATACACAGAAATTTAAAACAAAATTACAAAAAAACAATCTATTTGGCCACTGAAAATAAGCTTCTTCCCATCCTTGTACCATTGCTAACATGAAAATGATTTTCTCAGCTTGTTAAAAGGCAGAGTAACTCTGCTGAAATTAGCAGGGCAAAAACCATTAACAGTGTGAAAAATAATGAAGATTTTAATTAACTCCTGTCCAAGGACTGCAGTGAGCAGTACCGCCCCACTGAAGCATAAGATGTCAGTAGACAGGAAGCTTCTTGAGGGCAAGTATGATTACTTATTTACATGAAACCCTAGCAAAATCCTTTTCATACTGTAAGTGCTCTAGGAATGTTTGTTGAATTAAATTCTTCTTAAATAGCTCTCTTTCCCAATCAGCCCTGGAACTCAAATAGTTTATTATGGGGGAAAAAAAGTCCCAATATTTTAGGAGCTAACTTTGTAGCAGCAAATTCAGGACAAGACAAATGACCTACAAAACTGGGCAGCAGCAAAATATTTGCTGGGAATTGAGTAAATCCAAAAGATGCTCTTATCAGACAAAGTCGAATAGAGTTCACTGAAGAGCAACATTCATATGGAGTGTGACCCCATATGGAGGATTATTTGAACTCTGTGTTAGAATTTCAATAAGCAGGTAATTTAGCAAAGCAAAGCAATGCTATTCAAAGTGCTATAAAAAGATAAGCAGCCATTCTCCTAGTTTCAGCTCCAACACCCCCTCCAGGAAGCTGGCTCAGCCTACTTTAGTCCATAACGGTTTTTGCCAACTAAACTCAAAACCCCATTAATGTAGAAAATAATTACAATCTTCCCTTGTGGCATCTATTAACTTTTCTTTAATCATGTTTTATCTCTCCAATTAGACTGTAAGTTAATTAAGGATAAAGAGCCTCAGACACTTCTTCTGTACTCATTGCATCTAACACTATACAAGGGTGATTAAATATTAGATAATAAATTTAGGTAATTTACTATAATAGGTTACTATTAATAGGGAAAAAATCACATAATCCTCCCAATAATTATGAGGAAAGCTTTTGATAACTTTCCACATTCATTCATAATAAACTGTTTCATAATAGAAAAGGATATATTTTACAAAAATATCTTTCATCTATCACTAAATTAAAGGTATTTATCCGAATGAATAAATAAGTAAATATTCTGCAGGAAACATACTTAAAGGAAAAGTTTTCACAACACTCCTTTTGTAAACCAGAGGGGGACAGGAACACCTGCTGTCCCCAGTGCTATTCAAAATTGTACTGGATACCAGTCAATGTAAGAAGAGCAGAAAAAAGTAATAGAAATAAGACACGAAAAGGAAGAAATAAGCTTTCATCTGCTAATGAAACTAACATAAAAATCATAAAATATACAGATAAATCTTAAGTATTAAAAGTCTAGCAAGTTTTCTGGCTATAAAGATCAACATACAGGTGCAAATTTCTTGTTTTTTTACATTTTAAATTTACAAAATTTAAAAAGCCAGATAATACCAAAGAGTGACAAGGATGTGGACAAATGGGAATCTTTATCTACTCCAGAAAACTTCTTGGCAGTAACTAATAGGGTTGGATATGCATGTACCCTATAACTCTTTCCATTTTTAGGTACATACCATTGAGAAATGGTTGTTATAGGATATGTTCAGAAATATTCATAGTAGAAGCAGTGCTTGTAATATCCAAACAAGGAAAACACTCAGATGTCCATCAACAGTAGAATGAATAAATGAATCATGATATACTCAAAATAGTGAAATATTATACAGCAATAAAGATGAATGAATCACAGCCTCAGAGATGAACATGAATGAATCTCAATATAATCATGAACAAAAATAGAAAATCCACACAAGAATAACTGGATTCTTAATTTATATAAAGTTCAAAACCTAGGGCAGCTGTTATATGTATTATTTGGAGATGTATACATACACGGAGAAAGTATAAAAAGCAACATGAGAAAATAAGCAACACAAAATTCAACTCAGTGGTTACTTCTGAGTGGAGAGGCGGGGATGCATGGAAATGGGGAGCACAGAGAAGATTGATACAGCACTGGTAGTGTACTGTTTCTTTCTTTCTTTCTTTCTTTCTTTTTTTTGAGTTGGAATCTCACTCTGTCACCCAGACTGGAGTGCAGTGGCCGCTCCCAGTCACTGCAGCCTCGACCTGCTGGGCTCTGGTGATCCTTCCGCCTCAGCCTTCCAAGTAGCTGGAACTACAGGCGCGCGCTACCACGCCCGGCTAATTTTTTTAAAATTTATTTATTGTAGAGATGAGGTCTCGCCAAGTTGCCCAGGCGGGTCTCGAACCCGCGGGCTCAGGCAATCCACTCACCTCAGCCTCCCAACGCTCTGGGATTACAGACTGAGCCACTGAGCCCGGCTGGAATTTGTCTTAATACAACTCTTTAAGCTACATATATATTAGCCACAGATTTCATACTTTTCAAATGTTTCCCAGAAAACAAGGAAGGAAGAAAAGGAGAAAATAAGGAAGGGAGAGAGGGGAAGAAGAAGGAGGGCGGGAGGGATAAGAACAAAAAGGAAAAAAGAGGTAATTATAAAATCCTTGTAATGCTAAGGAAAAAAAGTAAATCTGCCATGGTATCCTCTTTTGAATGAAAGTATATATACATCTGCAAACACCACTGTAGCAAGGCAACTGCAAGAGGCTGTAACTAGACAGCATACTTAGGGCTGAGATTAGACTCCTTTCACTTAAATTGATGAGTCATTTGTCATAATGCAGATGTTCTACGGCTGAAAGAAATGACTGAAAACACTGGTATTTTCTTATTTGAAAAACAAGAGTTTCACTAGATTAAATTTCCTCTAACATTTTTAAGTACTAGGTTGAAAACCAGAGGAATCCACTGTCACATTTCTTCTTTGCAATAAAACAAGAACATGTAATCAGACCACAGGGAACATTTTTTTCTTCTACACTTTGGAAATCTGAAAGGTACTACTTTCATGTATGACCATCTACCATAAGTAGATTTAAATCCAAATTGTGCTATTGAGAGGCAAAAAAGGCAATTAAAGTGTCAACACTTTCGAGACCAGCCAAACAACCCTTTGGCAAATGCTAATATAACTGTTTTCATAACCTATGTTTTTTAAGGTCATTATTCAAGTTTCATAGTTACACATATCTATTTTTTCAGAGACTTGACTTCTTAGGTTTTGAAGGGCTGGAGACTGTTACTCAAACATAAGGCCAGTAGAGAAATTTTAGACTTGGAAACCTCCTATAATTCTATAGAGCTGACCACATATCTGCATAGACAGTGGGGGAAGGTGAGCACAGGGAGGATGACGAAAGCAGACCCAGAGACTGTCTGCAGAGCATCTGTTCCAGCAACCCAGTTGTGGGCCTTCTTCTGGACCAGTAAAACTCCATCTGGTATGGGAAGCTAACTGTTCCCCAGGTGGTATGCCCACCTGTCAACTGACAGTTGGGATTGTGCCACTGAGAATAAGGGCAGACACATTTTGGCATAGGCTTTTGGAGGATTTCTTATACTTAATGGCTGAGCAAGACTTGAGATGAAGAGATGAGGAAACACAGAAAAGAAAAAAAAATTCAGTGGGCCCTGCTGGTCCCAGGCATTAGCTAGGGAATCTAGGTCAAGCCTAGAACAGGCGTATGATGGGGTATGTCATGGAGGGCAGAGAGTGGTAGGGAATGGTGCCAGCCTCTGCCTTTCTGGGCTTGCCAGCCCTTGGCAGGGATTCTGGAAAACGAGACATCCCAAGTCAGACGCATTTCCGCACATTCCACACCCTCCCCTGCCTCTAGCTACTTACATGTGGTTAATGGACAGACTGCTGAAGCTTTTTAAAAGAGTAACACCAGGATATGGAATCTATACATGTGTACCCCAGAACATTTAGATCTAAAATACTTTTACAAATGAGGTCTCCTTGTAAAGCTCTGTGTTATATGTCTATTCCAAGTGATTTCCCATATCTATTTGGAATTCTTTTGACATGGGCTTTAGAATCCTTGGTGTATTCTTAATAATACCTTCAGTGATGAAGATGTTTGTTTCTGAAGAGTAATTTTTGCTTACCACGACTGCAGAAGTAGGTGTTCAATGAATACACATTGAATAATGGAATGAATGGATGGATGAAACAAACATCTACAACTACAGTTCTTAGAGAATTCCTAATAAAATAGGTGACCAAACAAGGAGTATTCAATTTTTTAAATTAAAAAAAGCAAAAAGCATATTTTTTTGTGTGGCTCATACAGCAGAACTCAGAAGACAGTTTCAATGGAAGAAAGGAGAAATTGCTGGAATAACCAGAGTCTTTCAAGGTAACCTCGGATATGGAGACTACCAACCTTTTTATCACTGCATATTTCTTAAGGGTTTATATCAATGTGTTCCACATCTTCTCCTGTCCTCCTGTCCTAAGGTCACCAAGGAACCAGGCCTCTTCCTTACTGGGTTGGGTTCCACAGATATCTCTGGCCAGGTCTGAGACATACCCCAATCCAGAGAATCTTTAGGCCAATTTTTATTCTGTCAAATCCTAAAATAATAAGAATTTTCAAACCTGGATGTATTTTTAACAGGAAAATAAGTTATAGTATTTCAACTTACATCACTTTTTCTTGCTCAAAGCATGTTGCAAATTGTAAAAGTCTCTATGCTTAGAAGAAGATAGCATTTGTACACTTCTAGGGTATCTTTTAAAAAGTCTGACCGTTCAGTTACATCTCAATCACATAGACAGCATAGGCACATATACATGTAGACCTATAAAGGAAGTATTCATACAGGATGAGTGATGAACAAATACCAAGCCATACTTTATGTTGAAGATGTAATCCTTTACCGCTGAAAAGCACATGTAATTGAATTCTTGGTGAACCCCGAGAATAGTGTCTATAGGGAATGCAGAGTGCTCACAGAAGTCTTGTCTAGGAGTTTGTTCTAAGGTGAATTCTCCACAGCTAAGTCAGACATGAAAAACATCCGGCCTTGAGTCAAACGCCTCGGCCAAGATGTTCTCTGGATCCTGATGGGGTCACTTAGAGATCAAACCAGGCACCCCAAACCTGGCGTGACATGAACTGAGAAACCTCGGGCAGCATTTGGCCTCAGGGTAAGGATGTGATAGAGCCTGCTCACTCACCCTGCACACACTCTGGCGCACACTCAGCAACTCTCTATGTGATTGCTATCTTTCCCTAATAAAGAGTGAGACGGCTGGGCTTGGTGGCTCAGCCTGTAATCCCAGCACTTTGGGAGGCCAAGGTGAGTGGATTGCCTGAGTCCGCGGGTTCGAGACTCGCCGGGGAACTTGGCTAGACCTCATCTCTACAATAAATAAATAAAAAATCAGCCGGGCGTGGTAGCACGTGCCTGTAATTCCGGCTACTCGGAAGTCTGAGGCGGAAGGATCACCAGAACCCAGCAGGTCGAGGCTGCAGTGGCCGGGAGCGTGCCACACTGCACTCCAGTCTGGGTGATGGAGTGAGACTCCAACTCAAAAAAAAAAAAAAGAGTGAGGCTTTTAGTGGGTATATGGATTCTCATAATACAAAGGCAGACGGCATGGGTGCAGGTCTCTAGTACAACTATGCTTCCTACATATATTCTACCCGTTAAAAGACTGACTTGAGTTAGCAAACTTATGTTTAAATATAAAAGTGATCGCTAAAAAATGTGCAAACGTGACTTTAGCTTACTCTTTTCTCTTTTAAGTATCAATATTACACAATATTTAAGTGATTTCACTATTGATGGGAAGTTTAGAATGTGCTCTGATGAACATCCAGGATCTGCTATAAAAACAGAATACCTTAAATATAATTTATATGGATGCATGCATGCATAGTGTTTAAAATCCACATCCTTAAGTGCAGATGTGTTTTCAGTGTGGTCTCAGAGTAAATGGAGTTTAGGCTGTGAAACAATTAAGGAAACAGATGAAAGGCATTTCAGATGATTACCCCAGAGACACAATTGTTCTCATGACTTGACGCATATATGCCATACTGGGCTAGTAGATACATTTTTTGACATTTACCACCTGCTTAGCAAATGTCATACTAGTTAACCTTGATATTCACCAAATTTCTGACTTCCTAGACCAGACCACATCTAGTCTTATAAGGTCTTTATTTAGATTGCCTTAAAAATTGCCACATTTTCCCAATACACTAAATGTATTTCCATTCCTTAAAATATAGAGGAAAAATTGAACCATTCTATTAATTAAATATTGGCAGAAAAACACGAATTATGTCTTAATATGATAGTATTACGGATTCTAAATTCAGAAATAAAACATGGAAATTGCCAACTAAGATCCAATACAGTAAAAAAATAAATAGTAGTAATATAGAGACTACACAAAGGTAGAATAACAGCAACAGAAAAAAGCACTGGGGTATACGATTCAGATAGGTACTTTAAATACTCATGACCATTTTCTCTTAAATGTCCTCATAAAATATTTAAAGTATTTTTAGAAATGCTACATAAATAGCAATGCATTACCATATCTAAATGGTTGATTTTATCCATCTCTAAAAGTGAATTACTGTCACTTTGCTGTGAAGCAAACAGTTTTGAAAATTATTCACTTGGAACACTGCACAGGGACGGAGCCTTGGTCAGTATTGCTCACTACTATACATCCAAGACACAATGCACTTCTTGGCCTATCATAGGCACAGAATAAACCTGATTATTTCCTGAGCATCTATTATGTTTAAGGAACTGTTCTAGACACCTAGGGACACATCAAAAATCAAAACAAAGGTCCCTATCCAATGAATATTTGCTGACTTGGTAATAGGTAGATCAGCAGCCTTCTTAACAAGAACATCAACTATTTCTGGAACAGAGATGTGGCCATATGACTGAAAGAAGACAACAGTGATATGAAATCAAGATTCAAAACTCTTTTGAGAGCCAAGAATATTTTCTTTTTTTTTTTTTGAGTTGGAGTCTCACTCTGTCGCCCAAGCTAGAGTGCAGTGGCATGCTCATGGCCACCCCAGCATTGACCTGCTGGGCTCAGGCGATCCTTCCACCTCAGTCTTCCAAGTAAGCGGAACTACAAGCCCACACTACCACATCCGGCTAATTTTTTTTATTTTTATTGTAGAAATGCGGTCTCACCAAGTTGCCCAGGCTGTTGTCGAACCTGTGGGCTCAAGCAATCCACTCACCTTGGCCTCCCAAAGTGCTGGGATTACAGGCTTGAGCACCGCGCCCAGTTGAGAGCCAAGAATGCTTTCTAATGCCACTATCCTTCAGTGGGTCTGCGGCATTCTATAGGATAGGGAGAATTTAGGAATCCGTTGTCACTTCGAGGTCACATGAGTTAATCTAAACTTTCAGTCTATCTTTCCTCCATGATACATTACATTGGTGGTAGAGAGTACGCATTTAATAAGAGGTACCAAAATAGGAACGAAACTATAATCTAATACAAAGGCTGCCTTTTTAACTCTGCACTGATTGTTTCCTATTGAAGCATAGACAGGTTTACATTTAGAAAATTTATAGTTCTCTTTAGAATGGCTAACAATTACCAAAATATGACATGTTGTTTTATAACTTCATGCCTTTTCTTAAACTATTCCCTCTGCACCCAAAGACCCTTTTCTACTTTCCCTTTCCCTTCTCATCTCTCATTTGTTAAACTGATGAATGAATAAACACATGAATGAATGGACTCTGAGAGCTGCTAGAGCCTGGTTACAGCCAGGAAAGCTTAAGGAGGAAGCGGGGTGTTTACAGAACCGGCTTTAGGTGTCATTAGTTCTCTAATGCAGTCTTGTGTTATTTCTAAAAACAAAGACAGACAGGACAGTAAGTTAAGCACAAATCAGCAGGCTTTCTCCCCCAAGTACTAGAATACAATAGTCACCCTGTTTTACAAATATATAAAAACATACTTGGCTTAGTTTCTTCAGTATATTACTTTCATTTCAGTTGAGCTCATTTGTAAAAAGGGCCCACCTGCAAATTGGCAGCTGGTGTCTGTCCAAGTAGCAAAAACACCCAAAGAGAAAAAAAAACTCGATTCAAGATGTCAAAGTAAAAAAAGAAAATTAAATAATACTTTAAAAATCAAATTAATAAAATGTTTTGTTTTTTTTTAAATTCAAGGATAGGAGGCTGCTGTGGTGGAGTAAAGAAAACAAGTGAATAATTTGAAGTCCAAAGACTTGGGTTTAGATAACTAGTTGGATTGCGCGTAATTTCTTACTTCATTTCTGAGGAACTTAGGTCCTGCATTTATAAAAATGGATAAGGAAATAATACCATATTTCCTAGGACAATCAAGAGAATTACCTGATATAATGTATGTAAAACATTCTTTCTATTGTACACATTAGTGCATATTCATTTCAGTCCCTTCTCTGTGCCCCCAGAGTACTCTTTACATATTTCCAATGGCTCCTTACCATGGTATACTGTAATTATCTGTCAATGGTTCTTACCATGGTGTACTGTAATATCTGTCATATGTAGATTCCTTGAAGGAAGGAAACATCTTATTCATCTTTGTAACTCCTTGTACAATGCTTGGCACACGAGTGTACAAAAATGCTGATAGAGAGAATGAATACAATTATTTTGCTGAACAAATAATGAAATTTTAAAAACTCTTAGAGCATGCTTAGAATTCTGAATCAAAGTATTTTTCATTTTTGGAAGAGTCCCTTTTACCACTTTGTAGATAGACAGGTATATTTACAAATAGGACAGTTTCTACAGATGAGTCTTCACATACTGGTCCTAAGGTTTAAATCAGATTTATTTAACGTTGAACAAAATTCTTTTTTTGTTTGTTTGCGTTTTTTTGAGTTGGAGTCTCACTCTGTTGCCCAGGCTGGAGTGCAGTGGCGTGCTCCCGGCCACTGCAGCCTCAACCTGCTGGGCTCCGGAGATCCTTCCACCTCAGCCTTTCCAAGTAGCGGAAACTACAGGCATGCGCTACCACGCCCGGCTAATTTTTGATTTATTGTAGAGATGAGGTCTCACTAAGTTGCCCAGGCAGGTCTCGAACCCACGGGTTCAGGCAATCCACTCACCTCAACCTCCCAAAGGTTGAGCCGCCAAGCCTGGCTGAACAAAATTCTTTATCCAGTTGAAAAAAAATTCTCCTTAACATAGTTAAAGCATCTGAATTAGGACTGCAAGAATAGACTTCTTCTGGGCACCCTTATTGCACAAAGAAAATATTTTACTTTACATACATTTTACAGCCCAAAGGCAAGAACTACCCATGAAGCTTCAGGTAACTAATATCTACCACAACTAACTCATAACATAGCCATTTGTTTAAGCTTCCATTTTTACCTCAAACACAAGGATTTACTGTCTGTCTGTCTATCTATCTATCTATCTATCTATCTATCTATCTATCTATCTATCTATCTCAAAACTAAAATCGAGAAGCTAGCCCTAGCAAATGTTCTTTAAATCTATAGGGAGATGGCTTTTATTGGCTAGTTCTAGAACAAAAAAAAATAGCCAAATAAAGCAGTATTGTGACCAATAACTGTAAAAATTTCTTGTAGTATATAAACTCCAAGGTTCTTCTGAATGTGAAGAACAATTTTACGTTCAAGAGGACTACTTTTAGGTTCCTATAATAATATTTAAGCTGAACAATGTGCTACCGGAACTAGGTTATTTTTGGTGAGCCATCATATATTTTCTTTCACCTAAAAGGTGTACACAACAATAAGATGTAAAATATGCTCATTTACACATGAGGTGGAGGAAGGACTTCAAAACCCAATTTGTTTTTATCAATTAACATTCTGATTGTACTCTATAGAGAGGAAGGACATGCAAGCATGTGCATACATTCACACACACACACACACATTAGTGTTGATGTATAGGGGCAAATTTAAGAGCTACCCCCAGATATGAGGCTATGAATGCACAAACACACTCTTACAGCATTTCCAAAAGGAAAGCATGGGCACCTCATTAGAGGTCGCACATAGGGCATAAAAAAGTGCAACGACCTTGCTCGGTTTGGCTTCTCTTTCACATCTGAGCTCCTTGTAAAACAGGCCAACCATGACAAGATGTCTAAAACTTGCAGTATTAAAAAGGAATCTAGAGTCATGCAATTATTTCATAAATATATGTGAGACTGAGGAAAGTTTGATACTACTCTGTTTGCTGCAATTCAAAGGTGAGTGAAAACCAACTTTGGAATTAATAGCTTTTGGAGATCTGAAAGCTTTCTAATACCAGGATTTTCAACTCTGCAATTTAACGACAACCCTGCTGTTGGCCTTTCCTGACCTGTTGTGAAGTAAATCAGGCAAACTAATGTGGGCTAACAAGTCTTTTTCACACTGTTCGATCCCCCTGCCTCTCTTTTCTCTGCAGACATTGCCTTTCTCCCACTCTGTCTAGCCATCCTCCGTCAAAGCACACAAAATGGCCACTGTAACCCTGCATCACTGCTCATTAGATCACAGGTTAGTCAAGTGGAACTGCCCGGGGTTCCCAAAGGAGAGCTATACTTCAAAAATCTGTCCATGTCAAATGAAGAAAAAAAACCCTGAGCGTGGGGTCACCCAGATCAATGATCAAAAGAAACTGAGAATGAAGGGGGAAAAAAGCACACCCTCGTTTTTGTTAAAAACACACACAGATCTGATTTATTATAAGGAATACAGAGATACGATGAGGTTTCTTCCTTTTTAGCCTGTTTTCATTTTTAACTAAGTAATGTGTTTTAATCAGGTCCTGCTGGTTGTTAAACTTCAGACTTTTGGAAAGTCTACAACTAACCCTTAAAATTTCCCAAAAAGAAAACCCACTCCAGGAAATTCAGTTTTAAAGAGGACTCATATGTTTCCAAAAACACTTGCAAAGCTATAAAAGTAATACAAAGTAATCCACCTTTAATGCTTCGGAAGATTCTATTTGAATCTGAGAGTAAGAATTAGTGTGACATACACTCTAAAATAATCCAAGTAGCCTCCTGGAACTCAACGAGAGGAAACAAGTCTGTCGATCACATTAGAAGAATGTATAAGTGACATGCTAGAAAAAGTCAGATTTCTGGGTTGTAGTGAGGCTGCAGAAATTTGCAGGTGGGCCCATACCTTGTTTAATCATCTTCATTTTTGTACTTTTCAAAGTATATCATTCTACACTCTTTAGTTCTTTTAAAAAAGATAATGCTACTAATATAAGAGTACTGCAAACTTGACCTATTAAAAATTAAGACAGAATGGGTAATCTGGAACATCTTAAAGAACAGGATTTACTATCACATTTTACAAGTAAAAATCATCCAAAGATTGTATTTTCTTGATTTCCTAATAACTAAACAGAAAAGTACCTTTTATTGGCTAATGATTTTTTTAAAGGTTTCTGATAAGAATACTCTGTATATGAATGAAAATAAAGTAAATTAATTGCTTATAATTTAGCCTAGCAAAAGTTGTAAGAGTTATGGAAGGTCTTCATTGCTATTTTGCTTTTCTTTGATTTTTTTTTCATTTGTAAGTTACCCTTTAAGCACTCTCAAAAGAAGATAAACCTATTGTGTCTCAATTGGATTTTTTACCTGTTTCACTTTTGCATATTTAGAAAGCACTCACAAGGGACTTGCTCTGTACCTGGCATCTTTGTAAGTATCTCATGCAACTTAAATCCATTAAATCTTCTAACAACCCTGTGGGGAAGAGGGGGAAGAACAATAACTGAGCACCAAACTGCTTGATTACTAAACAGTAATACTGACTGAGCACTCTGTAAGTGCTAAGCCCTCCTTTAATCCTCATCAATCACTATAAGATAGGTGCTAGGGTTAGTCCCATTTTACAGATGAGGAAACAGATTTAAGTTTTTGCCCAATATTACTCAGATGGTCAACAGTAAAAAGGATTTAAATTTAGAAGGTCTGATCTCAGAGTCTCATTGTTTGTCATCTCCAAACCCAAAATGCCAAGTTAAATATCCATCAAGTTAAACCTGTGAATATCTTATGACCCAGTAACTCCAATTTTACACATATACACTTGAGAAATGCTTGCATGTATATACTAGGAAATATGTACAAAGATATTCAACAACAGCTTTGTTTACAATCACAAAAATCCAGAAACAACCTAAAAGCTTACCAATAAGGGAATGAATAAGTAAAATATGTCAAAGTCATGTCCTGGAACATAATATATCAGTGAAAATGAATGAGTTAGCCAGCCTCGGAGGCTCAGCCTGTAATCCCGCGCCTTTGGGAGGCTGAGGTGAGTGGATTGCCTGA
>NW_007247119.1:77537-78644 GCF_000164805.1 Carlito syrichta
AGTCTGGGCAACAGAGTGAGACTCCAATTCAAAAAAAAAAAAAAAAAATGAATGAGTTATATTTACATGTATCAAATGATCTTGAAAATATAAATTAAAAAGGACAATGTAAAAAAATGCTGTCATACACACTTATGCAAATTTTTATCACACAAACCATTATTGTACATTATTTAAAGATACATGCAAATGTAGTAAAAGTATGAAAATGCACTCTAGGAAAGATGCACACCAACTTCAAATATATTGCTTGCTTCCGAAGATGTGAGGATGCAAAAAGAACAGGGGAAGAAAATGGAAGTAATTGATTTGTTTCTTTAAAGAAACAATCTGGGCTGGGTGCGGTAGCTCAAGCCTGTAATCCCAGCACTTTGGGAGGCCGAGGAAAGAGGATTGCCTGAGTCCAGGGGTTCAAGACAAGTCCGGGCAACTTGGTGAGACCTCGTCTCTACAATAAATCAAAAAATTAGCTGGGCATGGTAGCGCATGCCTATAGTTCTAGCTACTTGGAAGGGTGAGGTGGAAGGGTCACCTAAGTCCAGCAGGTGGAGGCCGCGGTGGCCATTGAACTCCAGTCTGGACTACAGAGTGAGACTCTGACTCCAAAAAAGAAAGAAAGAAAGGATCTGAAACAAACATCAAACCAGTAGCCAGAATTACAGGCGCGTGCTACCATGTCCGGATGATTTTTGATTTATTATAGAGATGAGGTCTTATTTGCCCAGGCGGGTCTCGAACCTGCGGGCTCAGGCAATCCACTCACCTCAGCCTCCCAAAGCGCGGGATTACAGGCTGAGCCACCGAGCCCGGCTTAGAAATACCATCTTTAAGAAAATGACAATAATTACTATATAGTCCATATTTCATTATGTTGCTAAGCAAAATTCATTAAGTTGGCATTTGTAACTTTCTGACATCCAAAGTCTGGTAATAAAGTGGCCAGGTTTAAGACTGAGGGTGGTGAATTAGAGCTGACAGGACACATGAGCAGAAAAGTGAACTACTATTTTTCATGGTGTATGTTTTATACCTTCCTAAAATTATACTCTGTGGTTTTATTACTCATTCGGATTTTTTTTTTTTTTTTTTTTTTTGAGTTTGAGTTTG
>NW_007247119.1:78872-96313 GCF_000164805.1 Carlito syrichta
AGAGATGAGGTCTCCTCAAGTTGCCCAGGCGGGTCTCGAACCCACGGGCTCAGGCAATCCTCTCACCTTGGCCTCCCAAAGTGCTGGGATTACAGGCTAGGCCACCGAGCCCAGCCCATTCAGATTATTAAAATAAAATTAAAATTTTAAAGATTATGTGATGCTACATGGAGAGCCAAGTGGAAATGATAAAAATACATTTTCTGCAGCATGTTAATCATATAATCTTAACTGATAGAAGATGGACCAAACTTATACATATTTAGAGAAGAGCTATTCTAAAAATAACTCTGGTGAAACACAGGAATTATAGTCATATCTATTGCTTTAACATCTTAAAAACATGACATAACTTTAAATAGTATACTTTATCCAGTTTAGCACTACTAGGTCTAAAAACCCATATGACAAAAACTTGACTAACAAGAATCTAAATACAAAAAAGTAATAAAAGAATTAGAATTATTGTATTCCACTTTTACAAGGTGAAAATACAAAATCACAGATTCCTACTGCATGTTTTATCAAAAAGCAATGACTAGGGCCTCAGAGTTAGTACAAATTCAACAAACTACTCCATACTTCCTGTGTTTACACTGTTAGAACTAACGTTCTAAATAATTAAAGGGATATTACAACATTCAGAATCATTAAAGAAAGGCTGTATTCCCCTAGAGCAGAAAACTGTGCTAATACAGTTTTAAATAATAATGTCATAAGAAAACAAAGAGCTTCTGGTCAAGTATAAAAGAGATAGTCACAGGACTAAAAAATTTCGGTTAACAATAATAAACATGGCTCAAGCAACCTGGTGACCTCATGTCTTACCTTAAAGTGTGTTTTCCTTTTTTTCCACTTAGAAAATGAGCTTAATTTGCTTAGTAATATAAAAAGTCATTGAAAAGCCAATGTTAATTGAGAAAAAAACAGTAAGATGTTTACGTTTATGCTTAATTAAAGAAAAATATCAAAGTTAATATAAAAATGTGGAGAATTGGTATCCTGCTTTTTTATTGTCCAAAACATGCAGAAACACATATTTCTACATTTATGACTCTGCAAATTAAATAACTCACATTTAAATAATTCAAATATTTAGACAACTTTTCAATAAATTTGACAAGTACCACTTTAAATTAAACTATACTAGAACTGAATAAAAGGTAAATCTGTATATATATATATATATAACAAGAAAGAATAGGTGTTCTTTCAAGAGAACTTGCGCTTTCATGTTTTGGAAAATTGGAGCATTTGTCTGGGCACAATGATCTGCCTTTCCATGATAATAACAATAAGTAATAACAATACTATTTAGAGTGTATAAATTATACCAGTATTTCAAGATCCTTTTGACCTATGTTTCAGGATCCCTCTAATGATTATTCAATCTTCTCTTCAATGAAATATGCAAAAGCATGAGTGAATATCTTTCTTTTATAGCACAGTTAACAATTGTAACTCTTTAACCAGCTGTTCTTTAAGGGTTCCCCTGCTCAGCTCTTATTTTCACTTATTATTATTTCTTTGTTCTCCTTGTCTAAACTGTATACAAATTATCTAGATTTTCCATTCTGGCCCTTTTCAATAAAGACTTGTTTTGGCTTGACAAATAATTAGTCATAACCATACTCTAAAAATAAGTAATGTCTTATAAATTCTACCTGTTAAAATTACATTGTTCTATGCAATCTGCAAGTTATTTCATAGTTCATATGTAGAACTTTCTTCTCATAAGGCTCAACTAGTTTAACTTCCCATCTATGAAAACAATTCCAGTTATTTTATGGAGTTATTTAATGTTTAAACAGTCTTTACAGAGAATTCTTCTAAAACCCCATAGTCTTACTTCAGGCATAACATGAACTAAACTCAATCTCTGTACACTGTACTTAGAACAACTGAATCCAGACACTTGGACATGTTAAATTATAAGTCTAAGTACAACAAAATGAAACCCTACTTGACTCTTCATAACCCAGTAATAGAAAAATCTATAAATTTTTTGTTGTCAAAGGTTTATATGAATATAAATTTAGACTTTATAGTTTCTAGTAAAAAAAGGTTAATTCCCACTTCACTATTAGATACTGTGATTTCAAACATAGCAAAGACCATAATAGGCCCAGCGAGGTGAAAATTAAGTGGTACCCTCAAAAATGAGATGCTGTTTTTCATCCTTAGACCCTTGTTGAACATATTCTTGCTAGTATTGAAAGTCTGCAACATACCTTCATATGAAACTACTAGATAACCCTTTTCTCAAGATATAAATATTCAAAGGGCTATGTGAATATTTAAATGATAGAGTCATGGTTGAATGTAAAATTCTACATGAAGAGATACTGCTAAAGGAAGAAAAAGAATGAGAGATTGTAGATACTAGTAAACAAAAGCTAAAGGAGGCTTTATAGGCAAATTACTCAGGTGTGGATTAGTTCATTTCTGTCAGAGCCTATGTATACTGAAAGAGTAGCCTCTTCTAAGTTACATTTAGTCTATTATATGTACCATTGTACATGGTGCGTTCATTGTTTTCATCAAAGGCACATGCAATTCACAGGTAAAGAAAAAATAAAGTGGCAAGGAAAAAATGCTGGTTTCTAAGTAGCAGAGTATTCTATTCATCTTGAAAGATGAAAGCAGGTATCTTTCATTACATGTTTTTGTTCTTAGAAGAAAGTGGCCAAAAATATGTGATTTTCATATTTGTACTAACAGCAGAGCTTTTCAAAGTCACTGCCAGAAATGGACTGGTTTTCTTACCTGCTTTTTCCATGCTTTAAGTTAAGGATGTCTGCCTCATTATAAACCTTGCTGGTTCCCCAGACTTTCTGTAGTCTGGCTTTGCTGTGATTACTGGTCAAAACCTTTAATTACAGTATATAGTTTGTGCAGCTGCCTGGAAATTGGTCTCAGGGTCAGTGGCTCTTCCCGTTCCCCTCTTTCCATTCTTTTGAAGCAATATTGCTGAACTGAAGGCATTGTTCCAGCTTTCTGGTGTGCTCTGTCTGCTGCACATTATGAATAGCTTTGCAATCACTCTAGCAATTGGTTCTTCAACTGCCTTTAGGTTGTCAATTGTAATTCATTGGCTCCAGGCACCTTTTCTCTTTTCATTCTCTTGAGGTCTTTTATTACTTAATTTGCAATAATATTAGGGAATGTCTTCTTCAGACATGTCACTAATGCCTTACTGATTATGAGGCTGGGGGTACATTTGACTTTCATACATTGGCCTGTTAAAATGTTTCAATATTTCTTTCATCTCTGTGACTTGTGATGATAATCTCTGTAATATCTTGTGAAGAATTTTCTTAATCCTAAGTCTTCTCTCTAAAGAATCCTCCTTAAGATATTCTTACTGGTGTTAATTTATGTAATTAGTTAAGGTTATTTTTATAACTTCCCCAAAATATAATTTCTCATTCTAGTAAAAATAAAAATTTTATATTTTCCCCATAATTATGCTGCATTCTCTTTTTAATATGTAAAAATTATAATTCTGAGTGCTCTACAACTCAGAAATAGTTAACTAAGAGATAAAGGTTTTTGACTAAAAATTAATGCTTAAGTTTTCAGAGACTTTTATGAAGAACTATATTTACTCTTCAAATATCTTTCTAGAGATTAAATAAGAAAACATTCAAACTAATGTTTCTGCATTACAGAATCAATAGGAAAGTTTTTTTTTTCTTCGTTTTTTAGGGGTAAGAATAAATAAACATATCTTTTGATCTATTAAGAATAAAAAAACTACTCATGTATTATGTCTCAAATCCTTAGTTTTGGATAAAATCCAGCAGATTAACCCCTCTCATTAGTCTCAGCCATCCCAGAGCAACCAAGGGTATTTTTAAGCAGACACTATGTAATAATAATAATGATAATAATTATCATAATGATAATAACTAACGCTTATTGTGCTTTTTATCTTCAAAGACGCTTACTGACATTAACTATGTGTCTATCTTCAAATTAATTTAACTCGACAAATGTTTTATTAACTTTGTAAGCTATGGAATGTGTAGTGGCTGAGTTTTCTTTTGCATTAAAAAAAATAACAAAAAAATAAAAGGAACTAAGGGCCAAGAAAAAAGTACCTTAAACTTTTGCCTCAGATCAGTCACTGCCTTTGTTAAATGAAGATTAACGAAATACCAATCTTATAAAATATAAGATTTAAATACAGATATAAAATGTGAAGATCACCATTACAACCATATTGCTTCAAAAAAACCAGAATGAAACCAAATAATATCATTTGCATAACATCAGTCCCTAACTTTACTAGTTATAATTCATTATTATAAAATTTTAAAATATATATACAATGAAAGAGTATTAAATATAAGAAATTTAAAAAATTCTAAGTTTCACTAATGTAATTTTATTACATTATTTTTATTAAGTAAAAGGTTAATTAATTTGTTTATTAAATTGAATTCATTACTTTAAAACCATCTCAGTTATATTTCTATAGAGCTTCATATATACCAATCTATATGTGCTAAATATTAATAGTAAAAGATAGGTTTTGATGGTAGCAAATACAATAAGCTCTATAAATCAAATACAATTATTTCAACAAATATTAAAAGAATATTATTCAGTCAAGATGCCCTGCTACTTTCTATGGGGGATTTTGGAAAGTACATAGTAACCTGATATACTGTTAAACAAGGTTCTCAAGTGGACAGACACAAACAGAAGGACATAAAAATACACAAAATTAAACATTTGTAAATATGACAATTAACAGGTTAAAGCTTTTTAAAACTATGTATTAACATGAATAGAGCAGTGAAGACTCATGGAAAATATGGTTGTGAACAATATTCAAAGGTCAGCTTTGGTGTAGAAGAAAAGAAAAATTTTTATATTCAAGAATGAAAATAAATGAGTTGGACTGAGTAAAGAGAGAATAGGAAAATCTGGATAAAGTTGATGGCATGAAGTCAGCAGGAAAGAAAGCAAGTGTTATAAGACTCAGAGGTAGTCACTCAAACAAAATACAGTCATTCCTTGGTATCCATGGAGGATCGGCTCCAGGACTTTTCATGGATAACAAAATCTGAGGATCCTCAAGTCCCTTGTATAAAATGGCATAGTATTTGCATAGAACTTATACACATACTCCCATATAGTTTAAATCATCTCTAGAATACTTACAATATCTAATACACTATAAATGCTATGTAAATAGTTGTTATACTATATTGTTTATAAAACAATGACAAGAAAAAAGTCTGTTTATATTCAGTACAGACACAGTTTTTTCTCTGAATATTTTCAATCTGAGGTTGGTTGAACCCATAGATGTAGAACCCATGGATATGGAGGAGTGACTATATAAAGAACACAAAGACACAAACAAGCCATAATTCCTATTCTTTAAGGACCTTAAAATCGTAAGAGGAGCTGGGTTCAGTGACTCAGCCTGTAATCCCAGCACTTTGGGAGGCTGAGGTGAGTGGATTGCCTGAGCTCGCAGGTTCGAGATTCGCCTGGGCAACTTGGCGAGGCCTCATCTCTACAATAAACCAAAAAATTAGCCGGGCGTGGTAGCGTACACCTGTAGTTCCAGCTACTTGGAAAGCTGAGGTGGAAGGATTGCCGGAGTCCAGCAGATCTGCACTCCAGTCTGGGTGACAGAGTGAGACTCCAAATCAAAAAAAAATCGTAAGGGGTGGACAGAAAAGTTGTTAGGCAAAATTCGAATATCATGATTTGGATAATCCAGGGAGTCAGGGGAAATCAGAAAAGGGCACCTAGCTCAGACATGGGCATTCAGGAAGACTTCCTGATGTGACACACAGTCTTGAGGTGGGAAATAGGAATAGTGAATGGGAGAGGAGCATGAATGGGCAAAGAACAAGGAATCCAATTACAAAGCATATTAACATACAAGATCTGTGGAGTGCCATTTGATTCCAGAAGGAATTAGAAGACTTTTAATATTAGAAGGCTCTGAATATAGGTATGATGAAAAATAGATGGGAAGTTTGTTCTTTCTGGTCTGAGAAATAGGGAGAAGGGGAAGATCTGGGGATAGAAACTATTAGGAAGCTCTAAAAAGCCCTGCAGAAGTAAAAGCGGGAGACTAAGACAATGAAAAGTCTAGATGTAGAAAATAAATGTAAGTAATAATTAAAGAGGTTTCAAATTTTCAAACTTTACCTAAGATGAAGCTATGTATGTGACTGAATAAAGGGAGACGGTAAAAAGGAATGGGAGTTTTACAAGAGAACATATCATATTTTGAAATGTATTACTTTATTACCCCCGCCTAAATAATTTTGTTGATAAAATGAACCTTTCCTATGCAACATATTTGTTAATGGAAATTTCATTTTCAGTAGACAAAGCACATTCTCATCATATTGCCTAGCGGATGCAAGAAACACAGGTTTACAGAGAGAAGAATGGTGAGATCAAGATGGCTAGCAAATCAAGGAAATCAAGTATACAAATTACTTTTCTCAAGGAATTCATATAAAAAGAAGGAATATATAATAAATAAAAGATTCTGACTGTTTCAACGCTCATCTTAAAAGTTGCTTTTTAAACTATACTTATAATAACAGCTTTGTAATTAATAAAATGATTGTTAATTCAGCTTTTCTTACAGATTAGTAAACATTTACAAGAGATAACTGAGTCATTCAGTGGAAAACTGACTTCCAAACCCTCTCAGTGTTTCCCTAAGATTTAATTGTAACAGCATAGAGTACATCTGTAAGGAATGAATAAAAAATAATTTGTATCTCTCATATCATTTTAAAATAAGTCTACGTCCCATAAGGGAGTTTTCAAACTGCTCACACCAAAGGTATGTACACTGCTCCATGTGAAATCCAATCAGTATTCCAAAATGCTGCCAAAAGGCAGGTCAAGATACTTGGAAAACTCTTAAGATTTAAAGTATACGACATTGTCCAATGATTATTTTACAAATACACACACATGTTTCTCTCCATTTAAAGAAAGTAATATTAAATTATTCCAAGTGTTTTACATAATTAAAACACTGCTCTGCATTTTCTAATAAGAAGTCTCTCATGCAAAATCAGAGAAGATACTCATTACTTCATAGAGCTTCCAAAAGAGAACTGATGTTATGAAACAATAACATTTAACACTATAGTTTATTATTTAAGGACATGTACTGTTCAACATTTTAATCTTTCAAAACTGTCTGATCCTTTGTAGAAAGGAAAAAGAATATACAATTTAGAAATAATCATCTATAAACAAGTAATTATAATTAAATGATAAATACAATAAAAATATGCTAGCACCCTCTTCCAGGAGATATATATGTACTAAAAAGTGAGAACTAAACAAACTTTTCATGACAAAGTATTAAATGTATTGTTAAAAAAAACTGAATATTTATAACCAAAATAAAACATGGTCTAAAAAAAACTAGCAATGCTTATACTATATTATTATAAAAATACTAAAATAATCTTCTCACATTTATATTTATTCTTTTCAAATATAACACCAAGTTCTGTGCATATCAAAATAACAAATTGAATTACAATTGCATGAAAATTGAGAAATGGCCTGATCACAAATTTTAACTTTAATATGGATACCCTAATTTAGAAGCTGTATTTTCCTGTGCTACAATTAATGAGCCATGGAACCAACACAGTAATTCAAACTAATTCTAATTCAAATTCTATTTCACAGTTTTCATAGTCCTCAATTAATATCCACTTTAATGTAATTTTGATGTACTATTTCTGAAAAAGTTAAATACTTTGGATTAAGGATATGAACAGATATCAAATCAGATAAGAATGCTGAAAATATAGACTATTTCTTTCAAGTTAACACAATGTGTCATTTTACAAGACGTAGTAACACCCAATAAAATGAAAATAAGATTTTTAAAAACCAGGAGGTAAAAGAATCACAATCAGCAACTGTGTAGAGGGAAAATAGGATTACATTTATTGGCTATTATATCAACGTAACTTCTCATAAAATCCTCCTGATCTATTAAATAACTTCAGAACTGAAGTATGCTCTCCTATGGGAGTTGTAAAACAAATTAGATACAATTACAATTCAATACAAATAAAAACCTAACCTATTTACCCTTAAGATTTCTCTCATTTTATAGCTTTATCATTTAAATTAGACCAGAATTTTCCCTAATGTATCAGATGGGCCACTTGACATAATTATAGATTTTTCTAATGTGTTTTCTATAGAAAAAAATAGTTGATATGAGTAAATTCTGGAAAACTGTGGTAACTACACCTCCCCAAAGTGAATACAACAAACATCTGTTGCAAGACTTGCTTGGCTTTCAGACAGTATGTAAAGGGTGTTCTTTTTCCCAGTGTTTTGCAGATTCTTTTTTTTTTTTTTTTTAAAGAAAAAGCTTATTTGTTTAAAAATACATGTTTCCACTATCAGTTCTTAAATCTTAAATTTCTAGCAAGTTAAACACAGGTCATTACCAGGTATATTAATACAAAAATAAAAATATGCAACGTACAAGACTCTACTTGCTTCTGAAAGAGCAACAAAATAATTGTGCATGTTGCCCTCTGTCTGTAGATTACACAGTAATTTTAACCATTGTCTTCATTTCTTAAATCAGTGCTCCACACAAACATAGCAACTCTCATAGTAGGGGAGGGGACTAAACATATAATTTCCTAATGATTTTTATCCTCTGTTGGAATCCCACTGATAATTCAGCTTTCTCCTTTAGATTTCACAGGCTTCTACCCACTTCTGAAGTCAACAATATCCTGATATCCTCATTAAGAAATAAGTGAGTTCATAAAGTTTTATTCTAGTGACAAGATAAATAATTGCATAGTTTTCTGCATTAAGCATAAGATTTCAGCAAAGAGAAAAGAAGAACCAATAAGCTTTTGTGACTCATTGTCTTTTCTAAATTGCATCAAAGCCAGAGCTTTTTGGTAAACCTGAAGGCACCCTACTTGATTCTGAAAGAATGGAATTTTGGTAAAAACTCACAAGGAATTTATAGACCAAAACACCATCTTTTTAACATATGGAAATCCCATAAAATGCATACAAAATAGCAGGTGTAAATGAATAAAAATGGTTATCAGCAATAGGGCACAAAGTGTGGAATACCTTTATGAAAGAAAGAACAATAAAAATACGACCACTTCTAAATGTATTTCAATTAAAAAGGGACTTGGCTCACTTTTCAAGTTTCTACCCTCTCTTCCACCCATGACTGCTCCCAACTGTTTTGAGGTTATTGTTTACTAAACATTTAAGATTCAGTTCCACAACTCTATTTTTATGCTAACAATAAGGTATTGATTTAATTCATAAAACATTCTTGAGAATATTTAGATAAGGCATTACTACACACTATACAGAAAAACCTCTTTGTCATCAAGAAATGAGAAAGATCTAAGAAGCTTCCTTTTCTTTTTGGGCCAAACCCAAAGTAACTATGAGCACTTCATTATGCTTCCAGAAACTTCAAGACCTATAATGGAATTTGCCCATGTATCCATTAAAGCTGTCTAAAATGTTAACATGCACCTGTATGGTATGTGTTTATACAATCATAGGGAACATGATTTACTTAAAGCAGTCCTCAAAATGGTATTATGCAAATTCCATTACAAGCAAAACTTGGAGAAAAGTTAATTTAAAATGGATACAAATAAAAAAGAAAGTCACAGTCACATATGCTCTAGTATATACAAGTTTAGAATCATTTTCAAACCATATCTATGACTACTCTACATTTACAGCCATCTGTCTTGCTAAAAGATGAATCACAAAAAGGGGGGGAAAGATATTTGCCCTTTACCTGGGAGAGACAGCCAGCCAATACACACAAGGAATACTCAGAAGCAATTAATTGCTAGAAGATTCCTTTATTCAATGTGACAGTCTTTAATTACCATGGAGGGTTACCATGAGTCATATGTTAGGCTTAAAAAATACATTATTTTCAATTATATGATGTCTAAGGAAAATAACTAAACAGCTTCTTAACTTTAAGGGCAAAAAGAAAAGGAAATCTCTTTCAGATATTGCACGTAACTTTAAGAAAGTGATTTGAAGTTATGGCACTTATATCTGTCTTATATGCTGTATTAATACCTGTATATAGTATATATATTATATATACATTATATTGTCTACAGGTATTCTGTAATACACATATATTTTACCATACTTTCCACAATGAATATCACAATAATGAATTTTCAGCAAAGGACCTTATATTTATTATCTGATTTAACACTCATACTACCTATCTTTACATACTATTATATCCATTCTACAGACTGAAAAACTGATGCTGAGAAGTTAAGAAAAATTTACTTAAGGTTTTAAGAACAGATCAGGAGGCACTACAATTATAATGCTGAAGATCTGTACATTCATTACTTTCTGAATAAATTTGTATTGCTCTTTTTTACTTACTTATTTAATATTTATAATCCATAAAGTATTTTCCAATATGTACAAAGAAACAAGCTGATAATTACTTAATGCTGAATGAGGCAACTAAAAACAGGCATGAGCGCTGTTTGTTTAATAACAAATCCTTGCTTTCTTTACTATTTTCTAAAACTTCAGTAAAAACTCTCTCTATGGGTTCCTCTCCCACTTAGTACTTTAAATTTCAAAGTAAATTATCCAAATTAATCCCATTCACTTATCATAATAAATTGCATTATTCTCATTTTTCAGGTGAGAAGTCAGTCACAGGAACAAGACTATTTGCATGGGTCACACACTATTTTTCCAACTAAAGGATAATATCGTTCCTATTATCATCTTATTTATTCCAAAGTCATTAAAGAAGCACACAATTTTTGAAGGAGAGGGGAAAACATATCCTGAAAGTTACACTTGTAAAGGAATAGATCAAGAGTTTTGATTTCACTGTATTTATATTATAATTTGCTATAATTTAAGTTTGAAAAACTATTCACATATCCCATTACTTTAGTACCATGAATCAAAAGAATTAAGTCTCACGCTTTTATAGGATAGATACAAACTAAGAAATGAAATTAAACAAGGAAGATAAGCAGTGGGTCTGTGTTAAAATGTTATTTTGTAGCATGGAACTTGCAAGATAAGATCAATTTTCAACCTGGCCGATTAGGAAATAGGACCCTTGCTCCTAGTCATCAGTGAGCATTTCAGAGAGTAAAGAACACACATGGTAATATGCACGGTGCATTTCTTGAAAAGCTAGAGAAGAAGAGAATAAACAAACTCAGCAGGTTCAAAAAGTGTTAAATAACCAGGTCTTTAGTCATTCAAAATAGAAGAGAAAAATCACCAGAAACATCGTCTAGCTTTTGCTAAACAGCTAAAAAACAATATGTGCTCTCCAAGTAGGGTTAAGTATGTAAACAAGTGCTATCAGATTGATATAGGCTTTCTGCTTCCTAAGAAAACAAAGGTTTCATGTTGAAAACAGCATAACCAGAATATTCCTACTTAAATGCATCTTCCTAGATGCCAATGTAGCAGCAAAAGCACAACAAGGTAGACAAAGAGTTGTCACGTTAATGAGACATACCTCTTGAACTGAGCGAGCTGCTGGCTTGTCTTGATGATTGGCCAATATTAAAAAGGGTAAAGTGCATAACTGTGGGTGCTGAAGAGCTGAGTGCAGTTCATTTCTAGCAGTTTCTAAATCATCCTCTGAAGAGGCACTGTCTAATACAAATATTACCCCTTGAGATCCTTGGTAGTAGCGGCTCCAGTATTTCCGGATAGTATCAGCCCCTGTTAAAAACAAAAGAAATTTCCTTTTAAAAACATCATTCTTCATGACTTTCTTTTTTCTTTTTTATGAGTTGGAGTCTCACTCGATTGCCCAGGCAGGAGTGTGTGGCACACTCATGGCCACCCAAGCGTCGACCTGCTGGGCTTCGGCAATCCTTCCAAGCAGCTGGAACTATAGGCGTGTGCTACCATGCCTGGTTAATTTTTTGGTTTATTGTAGAGATGAAGTCTCATAAAATTGCCTGAGCTGGTCTTGAACCCATGGGCAATCCACTTGCCTCGGCCTCCCAAAGTGCTGGGAATACAGGCTGAGCCACTGAGCCCAGCCCATTCTTCATGACTTTCACATCAAAATGTCTAAGAGAGAAGCAGGATGAATACTTTCTGGACTTAAACGGAAGTGAAAATACATTTTCAGACTTTGCTTAATAGTCCTAAATGAACTACACTCTCCACAAATCAAGTCTGAACCTAACTCAGGGAGCAGTGTGACTTAGATGTCCACTAAAGCTTCTTTCCATACCATTTTTTTTTTTGAGTTGGAGTCTCACTCTGTCGCCCAGACTGGAGTGCAGTGGCCACTCCTGGCCACCGCAGCCTCGACCTGCTGGGCTCTGGCGATCCTTCTGCCTCAGCCTTCCAAGTAGCCGGAATTACAGCCAGAATGCGCTACCACGCCCGGCTGATTTCTTGATTTATTATAGAGATGAGGTCTTGCCGCCCAGGCGGGCTCAGGCAATCCACTCACCCAATCACACATCCCAGGCGGGCTCAGGCAATCCACTCATCCAGTCTCCCAAAGGCGCGGGATTACAGGCTGAGCCACCGAGCCGGCTTCGATACCATTAACACTAGATTGGTGATACTTTTTGTTTGTTTGTTTGTTTTATTTTTTGAGTTGGAGTCTCACTCCGCCGCCCAGGCGGGAGTGCAGTGGCACACACATGGCCACCCCAGCATTGACCTGCTGGGCTCCGGCATCGACTAGCTGGGCTCTGGCATAAACCTTCTGCCTCAGCCTTCCAAGTAACCGGAACTATAGGCACGCACTACCACGCCTGGCTAATTTTTTAATTTATTGTAAAGATGAGGTCTCGCCATGTTGCCCAGGCAGTTCTCAAACCCGTGGGCTCAGGCAATCCCCTCACCTCAGCTTCCCAAAGTGCGGGAAATACTGGCTTGAGCCACTGCGCTCAGTCGGTGATACTTTTTAATAGAACTGCTTGCTGATTGGGACAGCCTTGTTTAACTTCATCTAGAGAGTTATTAACACAGTAACTCTAATGCATCAAAGTGCTAACATTTTGAACAAATAAAATTTTTGCCTTTGGTACGTTTGTATAAATCAATTTGGGTTCATAACCCATGGGAAAGAACAACATGCCAAAAGCGCACATCATGGTCTCAATGAGATGAGTGAGATGCTTACAAAAACACATTGAGGCTGGGCTCGGTGGCTCCAGCCTGTAATCCCAGCACTTCGGGAGGCCGAAATGAGAGGATTGCCTGAGTCCAGGGGTTTGAAGCCAGGCTGGGCAACTTAGTGAGACCTCGTCTCTACAATAAATCAAAAAACTAGCTGGGCGTGGTGGCGTACACCTGTAGTTTCCACTACTTGGAAGCCTGAGCCCAGCAGGTCAAGGCTGTGGTGGCCGGGAGCATGCCACTGCACTCCAGCCTGGGCAACAGGGTAAGACTTCAACTCAAAAAATAAATAAACAAATAAAGTACATTGAGATCCTCATTGGCCAGAGCACGACTTATTCCTCTTCGTATTTCCAATATCTGGCATAATGTATAACTCAAAAGATCAATACAGGAAAGAATAAAATGAGAGAATAAAATATATACTAATTAGGCGTTACACATTTTGAGACTAGAAGGAACTTTAGAGATTATTCATTACAACTCTCTGAGGAAACTGAGGCAAAAAGAGGTAAAGTGAGTGACCCCAAGTCATGTGCATAGTAAATTTCAAAATTGAGCTTTGCATCTAAGTTAGTAGATAACCTGTCCAGGGATGGCATGGGCATTTCCCATTACATCATACTGACTGCATTTACTACTTTGATTCATGAATAGGATGGGCAATTTGTTATGAATGTGTAGAGATGGGGTGCTGTTGGTTAGGTAACAAAAATCAGATTTCAAGGAATTTCACCAATTTACCACATATGAGCAAGTCCTAACCAGCTAATAATTCTATTTTAATCATTCTGAACACCCAGCTCCTGTGTTCAACATATTGTGCTAAATGTTAGGGAAAGAAACAGTGGGGACTGGAGTTGATGTCCCCTGGCTGGCAAGGGCCACCTGTGTGTATCTCTCCCCAATTTTGTATTCAGTGGCATCATGTTGGTAGCTTGAAATCGGACAGGGGGAGATTATTTTCCCTACGGAAATAAGAAAACGCTATATATAGGGTCTTTTCCTCCTTCAGGGAGCTAACACACCACTGGATGACACTGAGAAGCTCATATATTCTGGGAGAAATAGAAAACTCAAAGATTATAATACAGAAGAGGTGCTCATCAGGTGCTCTAGGAATAAGACATAAGTATCTCACCCAATGTGGGGCAAAGCTCTCTTTTGGGGGTCGGGGGGAGATGGGTTCTCAGTATGTTGTGAGGGCTGGACTCAAACTCCTGGACTCCAGTGATTCTCCTGCCTCAGCCTCCCAAGTAGCTTGGACCACAGGCACGTACCACTTCACTTGGCAGGGCAAATCTCTTAAAATAATAATATCAGTAACCAAATAGCTACCATTTATTAAGTACTTCCTATATCCCAGATACAGTACTAAGTGTTTTATAGAGAACAGCTCATATAATTCTTACAACAACCCAAGGAAGGAGGTACAAACAACTCAGACTATGAAATTAATTTTCAGATCCTAAAATCAGGGATAGTCATCATTATACTAAATAACAAGGTCTATAAGAGAATCAAGGACATTTGATGTTAACTATGTGAAGACATGAGATATGAGCAGGGTTGATGCATATCAGACAGGGTCCAAACAAGAAAACAAAGAAAAAGGAAATTTAATCCAGAGATTATTTAATATAGAGAATTAGTTGCATAAGTGGTGGTGGAACTAAGAAAACAACAGGGGTACTGAGATTAGCAGCATCTTAGGTCAGGGTCCCTAGAAGCAGGGCCTAAAATGGTGTTTCTTGTACACCTGATAATAGATGGAGTGCTGCCAGGAAAAAACAGGAGTGAAAGCAATAAGCTAGAATGGGGGAAGAAGCTAGGCAAAGATATAGTTTCAGAAATCTAGCCTTGGCTTGATGCCATGAAGAACTCTAGAACATGGACTGAACCACAGAAGTTATCTACTCCAAAGGCAAGAGGGCTGAGCTGTTATATTCCTATGTAGTCATTGGCTATGAGCCACCCTTGGGAAACAGAAGGAGTTGGGGGTCTGATCTCATAATCTTCCAAACATATTTGGTTGGGGCAATTACTGTCAGCCAAGGGCAGTCTTCTAAAGAAGAGTACAGGTGTGAGTCATTAGTAGCCAATACCCAGAGCAGCTGGGAGATGGATGCACTGGCCCAGTAAAGGAGATCTGGGTAGAATATCAACAGCATCTGCTACAAGCTACATCCAGACACTATCCATATGCTAGAGGACCTTCCATAAGCTTGAGGGACAAAAGTGGAGGCAGTGTTACCAAATGGTAAACGTTTAAAACAAAAAATTTGTGTGCATATGTATCTGTACATAAGCTTATCATAAAATTTACTAACATAAAGGATGTGAAGCACATAATTTTCACATAATAAATGCAGCATGCTTTATTGTAAATTCCATACAGTCAATTAACACTCACAGAATGCTTTCGTTGATTTTGTATCCATAACCAACCAATGATTGCAATTGACCAAATAAATATAGTTCTAACATGAAGGGTTGTTGTTCTAAGCATTTACATATATTAATTAATTTACCCATGATAATCTGATGAAGTACTGTTATCACTCTCATTTTATCAATAACGAAATCAAATCACAAAAAGATTACACATAATTTGCACAAGATTGCACTCCTAAAAAATATATTTATATCCAAGGTGCTTGAAAGAAAGGGGTCATTGACTAGTAAGGCAATGAGATTAAATGAAGAACTCTATTACCACAAAAGCTAGGAGGAAAAAAGATGAAACCCTATTGGACCAGACAATATCTAAGTGCCTATATATATTAATGGAAATATGTCCAAGAACAGTTTCCAACATTTTCATGAAAAGTAGTACTAGTTACAACAAGTTCAGCAAATATATCAGAGGGAACAAATACGTATGCACATTAGATGGTATCCAGGGAGTCAAGTGTAAAGAGAAGAATTTGGTTGCATATTTCAGTGGAACTTGTCCATTGGAGACACATGGGACACATTGGAAATCTAATTCATGTGGTCATTTCTTTCAGTGAGAAACTATATTTTCATTTGCCACATTTAGAAGTACATAAGGTACTTGACAATAATGAGGCAAAATGACGATCCAATGGCAATATCTGTGGATGAAACAAACCCAAAGATAAGTATCATAACTTTTTTAAATGTCCCATATAGGACATAATATATGAATAATGTATTATTAATAGTGAAAAGACACCTGTCTCTCGGCATAAACATCAAACTTGGAATTCTAAATTTTTGTTCAGTCTCCTGCACATGGCTTTAGTCAGCAGCAACCTAACCCAGAATGGGGCTAGGGAAACCAACTATGGGGTGAAGAGTAGTATACAGTTGTTTAGTTCGGCTTAGTAGACCACAGTTTAGTCACCAGATAAAAATGAGAAATGGCTATGTCATCAACCCAGCTGTCCAGTGCTTTGAGGAGACAGCTTCATTGGGAAGGTTAGGGCACCTGTCTGATACCCACATTCTCAACATTCCTAACCTACACACAAGTCCAAAAAGTTAGCAAACACCAGAAGTGACATCTAACAGCAGTCTGAAGCCACTTTTATTGCAGTGAATAAAAAATTCCATGCTCTGTCACTTAAAACACAATTGCTCCATAAAATAATTAAAGACCAAACTCAAATCTGGTCTATAGTTTGTACATGTAGATAGAAAAACAAAGGAGGGGTGGCTTAACAGTAGAGGGGCTGGGTGGAGAGTGTTGCCAAGTGTGCTAATTACCCAAGGTCTGATGCTCCCTTACTAAAAGTTGTAGGGAGTCCTTCCTTGGGAACCTAAAGGTTCATTCTGAGACCCAACCAGGAGGGGCTAGTTCAACATAGTAAGAGTAGAGGGAGAAGACAGGAGACTCACTTGTCCTTGTGTGTAGGTTTATTTCTGTGGCACACTATGGATGTTAACAACATTCTCTCATTATTTATTAATTCATTTATCCCACATATTTACCAAGTATCTGGCACTGTCCTAGGTGCTGAGGATACAGTAGTCAGCAAAACAGACAAAAATTTCAGCTCTTTACTGCTCACAGCAGAGTCAGCCTACTATTATAGAAGTTAAAAATGCCAGGTACTTGAATGGTCAAGTAGGGTGTAACAAAGGTCTAAGGGAAGCTTCTGAAAAAGAGTTTGCTTCTCAGTAAAAAAGAGAGATGCCTAAACAGAGACATCTCTCTTAACAGTTTTTAGATTCCATTGAGTGACAAGGTGATTCTTTTTTTTTTTTTTTTTTTT
>NW_007247119.1:96333-106043 GCF_000164805.1 Carlito syrichta
AGTCTCACTCTGTCACCCAGATTGGAGTGCAGTGGCCACTCCCGGCCACTGCAGCTTTGACCTGCTGGGCTCCGGCGATCCTTCCGCCTAAACCTTCCAAATAGCTGGAACTACAGGTGAGCGCTACCACACCCGACTAATTTTTGATTTATTGTAGAGATGAGCCCCTCCAAGTTGCCCAGGCAGGTCTTGAATCCACGGGCTCAGGCAATCCACTCACCTCAGCCTCCCAAAGTGCTGGGATTACAGGCTGAGCCACCAAGCCCAGCTGACAAGGTGATTCTTTGAACAGCATTAGCCTTCTAGCAACCTTGACAGAGACATTGAGAGTGTCTGTACACGGAGAGCATCAGAACAGGAAGAGAGAAAAGGCTGAGCCCTTGAGCATGCTGCTGAGTAGCAAAACCAACCACCTACATTACAAGGACTCCTTATTATGTAAGCACAGCAAATGCCTACTATTCAAGCCAATTTTAAAAGAACTTGCAGCCAGGCTCGGTGGCTCAGCCTATAATCCCAGTGCTTTGGGAGGCTGAGGTGAGTGGATTGTCTGAGCCCACGGGTTCAAGAACCACCTGGGCAACTTGGCGAGACCTCATCTCTACAATAAATCAAAAATTAGCTAGGGGTGGTAGCATATACCTATAGTTCCAGCTGCTTGGAAGGCTGAGGCGGAAGGATCGCCGGAGCCCAGCAAGTCAAGGCTACGGTGGCCGGGAGCAGCCACTGCACTCCAGTGTGGGTGACAGAGTGAGACTTCAACTCAAAAAAAAAAAAAAAAATTTGCAGCCAAAAAGATGCTAAGTTCCTTTGTGTTAAATTGAAAGGTTATGAGTAAATTTCTTAAAGAGTCATTATTTGAAAGATGGACTCAATGAATTTAAAAACAGAGATATTCAGGAATCAATAATAAATATAGTTATTCAAAGTCAGCCCTATGGAAAATCTGATCTTTAGACCAGTGCTGTCTAGTCGACATTTTTGCAGTGATGAAAATATTTTAAATCTGTGCTTTCCAGGATGGTAGTAACTAGCCACATATGGCTACTAAGCACTTGAAATCTGGCTGATGTAACTGAGTTAAAATGTCATATTGGACAGTGCTGCCACAAACATTTTCATAAGTGACCACTGACATGAGAAACTGCTAGAAACCACTAAGACAGAAGCAATTACAGAGATCTCATTCTGTCTCTTAGGAAAAAAAAAAAAGCACATAGTTTTGCTGGTATAGAAGGGGCTGCAGTCACCCCTATTCAAAGATGGTTTTCCAGAGGGCAGCTATTAAAGGGCTACTAAACAGGCCAGCCAGGACCGCTATCAGTCATCCTGGGGTGGCAGGAAGAGTCAGGATGAGAAGCTCAGATAGCCTCCTTTGTCCCTTCTCTTACCACAATCTTAAGAATTTAAAAGGGAGCCGGGCTCGATGGCTCAGTCTGTAATCCCAGCGCTTTGGGAGGCTGAGGTGAGTGGATTGCCTGAGCCCACGGGTTCGAGACCCACCTGGGCACTTGGCGAGACCTCATCTCTACAATAAATCAAAATTTAGCCGGGCGTGGTAGCGCGCGCCTGTAGTTCCAGCTACTTGGAAGGCTGAGGCGGAAGGATCGCCGGAGCCCAGCAGGTCGAGGCTGCAGTGGCCGGGAGCGGCCACTGCACTCCAGTCTGGGTGACAGAGTGAGACTCCAACTCAAAAAACAAAAAAAAGAATTTAAAATGGGCCGGGCTCGATGGCTCAGCCTATAATCCCGTGCTTTGAGAGGCTGAGGAGAGGCCGCGGGTTTGAGACCTGCCCGGGCAATTTGGCAAGACCTCATCTCTACAATAAATCAAAAAAAAAATTAGCACACCCCTGTAGTTCCAGCTACTTGGAAGGCTGAGGTGGAAGGATCGCCAGAGCCCAGTAGGTCAAGGCTGCGGTGGCCGGGAGCGTGCCACTGCACTCCAGTCTGGGAGACAGAGTGAGACTCCAACTCAAAAAAAAAAAAAAAGAATTTAAAAGGGAGTAAGAATAAACTCCCTCCTCTGAAAAACTTAATGGGTTTGAAGATCCATAAATGAAGCCAATTTTAGAGAGCTCAAATTGCAAAAGGATCTTCAAATCTTACTGAAGGTGTAGCTTTATAACACAGGCTACCTTCACATGGTATTACCTTAAGAGGAATGGTTCCTGGCACCAAGAGAAGGAAAGGAGAAGGGAGAGAAAAGTGATAATTTCAAACTCTTTCTTACTCCCCTCATCTATGGACCCTCAGTATTTTTGATTGCTGTTTCTTTTGATTGTTTTTTCTTCTTCTAAACAGACGCAATCTGTGTTTTAAAAAAATAAGGCCGGGTGCAATGACTGACACCTGTAACCCCAGCACTTTGGGAATCCAAGGTGGGAGGATTGCTTGAGCCCAGGAGTTTGAGACCAGCTGGGCACCACAGCAAGACCTCGTCTCCATAAAAAATATTTTAAAAATTAGCAGGGCATGTAGTATATGCCTACAGTCCCAGCTACTCAGGAGGCAGAGACAGGAGGATCTCTTGAGCTCAGGAGTTTGAAGCTGTGGTGAACCGTGTTTGTGCCACTGCACTCAAGCCTGGGTGGCAGAGTGAGTCCCTGACTCAAAATAAAATAAAATAACACTAAGAATTAAGGACTAAGACATACACATCCAAACTCAAAACTTTCATTTTGAACTATCCTCAATGATACAAAAATAAAGTCAAAATATATAAATGTAAATTAAGCCCTCTCTAAATGGTTGCTACAAAGTACAAAAATATAAATACTTCAAGTCAAATTCTGGCCGGGCTCAGTGGCACAGCCTGTAATCCTAGCACTTTGGGAGGCTGAGGTGAGTAGACTGCCTGAGCCTTAGGGTTTGAGACCAGCCTGGGCAATCTAGGGAGACCTCATCTCTACAATAAATTAAAAAAACCCAGCTGGGCATGGTAGCATGCTCCTGTAGTTCTGGCTACTTGGAAGGTTGAGACAGAAGGATCGCCAGAGCCCAGCAGGTCAATGCTGGGGTGGCCATGAGTGTGCCACTGCACTTCAGCCTGGGCGACGGAGTGAGACGCCAACTCAAAAAATAAACAAACAGATAAAGTCAAGTTCTCTAAAAGGAAGTGTATTATCCTATCTCACTTTCAAAGAGCCAAACACACTTTAGATAATAAAATAATTGTTAGAAAAATGGGAACCGGTAGGTTTTTTATGAAAAACAGACGTTCAGCCTGCATGAGTGAAGGACAGCCCGTACTAAACAGTGCTGACTGTTGAGCTGGGAAAGACCAACAGTGAGATCTGCCGCACGAGCAGACATCATCTGCTCGTAGGGTGTTTATAGACATCCTCTAATTTAACCCTTTAGGTTTTATTATCCTCACTTAATGAAGAAATTGGGACAGTGAAGATAAGCATTTTCTTCCAAATCCAGCTAACAAGTGGCAGATGTAGGACTCAAACTTTGGAATGTCTGATTTCAGAGACCATGTGTTCTTTTCTATTTCACGGTGCTGCTTCCCAGACACTGTGAGAGGCTCCAATGAGATGGGAATGGATGGAATATGCATGTTTAAGAGACGTGTCCAAAGGCTTTAAAAAATAGTTAAGCTTGATACTGAAGAAAAGGGGAAGAAAAGGTATCTGATGTGGGTAGGGGAGCAGCAGAGCATGAACTTGGAAGAAATGAGGAATGGGTGGCCTGAGTGGCACAGTGGACAGAAGGAGCATATAATATAAAAACGGAGGTGATGACAAATAAATAGCTAGTGGGAAGCAAAATATGCATGGCTTCACAAGCCAGGTAGAGTATCTGGGCAGGATTCAGCAGTTAATAGAGAATTATTATAGAACTCTGAGGAACGCTACCTGGGGTGGTCTTGTCTTCCTTAAGGGTCCTGTCTACTCCTCATTGCCTGCTAATACTTATGGTGAACAGTATCACCTACCCACACCGGAGCTTCCTCCAGGCCCAAACTGCCAAGCCTCTACGATTTACAAACCTTGAAAACAACAAATACCTTACATGCTCCTAAATCTCTGGCTAACTGCACAGTCTGAAAAAGATTATCTTAGTAAGGTTCTGCTATATTTGTTAGAAATCTACCATAAGAAAACGGAAGGAAGAAAAAGAAAGTTCTTCCTTCTCCCCAAGGCTAGACAGTCAACAATGGAACCATGCAAAAAATTCCCGTTTCAAACAGTTTGAGCGGTGGATACATGAAACACTAGTGACAGAGTGGGACGTGAGACAGAGAACAAGATATTATCACTTAAGCAGAAGGTTAATCAAGCCAGAGACCACTGTGGGCAACGTTAAATCCTGCTGGATAGCCAGGGTAGAACAGACACTATGGGTGAAGGAGGTGGGTCCTACCGTCTCTCTCCCCTCTGCCCCATCAGTGGTTGGTTGAGGCCTGTTGAGGGAAGGTATTAATTTCTCAGTATTTCCAGCTTATGCAAGGCACCCAACCCAGGCAATGCAGGTTCCAGCAGCCAGAGAAAGCCCACCAGCAAAAAACCTAAGACACAGGCTGTGAGATGGTCTGATGGTACAGGTCTGATGCCCTTGTCTGATACACACAGAAATGGAGTTATGGGTGGGACACTAATAGGACCTCCCACAGTTACCCAAAGAAGAATACTTAAGCATCACTTTAGGCCATGTGATTAGCTGTTGGTTCTGCAGCAGACAGCACAAAAAATATAATCATTATTATGTGGAAGTAAAAACCAAGACTTGATTTGTGTAACATCCATATACTTATACTTTGTAGAAGATAGTCAATAAGTCTGCCAACATTAAGCAGCAGTTCTCAAACTATGGTTTTTGAGACCCTTTCAGAAGGCCCGGGAGATACAAAGTGTGTTCAAATACATATTAAAACATTTTTACTATTTTCACTGTGTTAACAATTTCACTTATGGTACAAAAGCAATGGGGCGTCAAAGGCCAGTGACTTAGCATTGACATAGGTGCTGGCAACAAACTAGCAGTCACTGTATTTTTGTTTTTTGTTTTTTTTTTTTTTGAGTTGGAGTCTCACTCTGTCGCCCAGACTGGAGTGCAGTGGCCGCTCCCGGCCACCGCAGCCTCGACCTGCTGGGCTCCGGCGATCCTTCCGCCTCAGCCTTCCAGGTAGCTGGAATTACAGGCATGCGCGACCACGCCCAGCTGATTTTTTGATTTATTATGGAGATGAGGTCTCGCTGCCCAGGCGGGTCTCGAACCCGCGGGCTCAGGCAATCCACTCACCTCAGCCTCCCAAAGGCGCGGGATTACAGGCTGAGCCACCGAGCCCGGCCTAGCAGTCACTGTATTCTGGATTACCACATACTTGAAGATGGAGGAAAAAAACCCAGTGCCATCTAAGAATTTCCTTAATAAAAAGCAGTAAAATTTATTAGCTTTATTAATTACCTCTGAAACATACTTTTAAAAATATTCAGTGTGACTAAATGGGAAGTATGCAAAAGCATTTTTGCTACATACCAAAGCAGAGAGTTGATTTGAGGATAAGCACTTGTGCAACTGTTTGAGCTGTAAGCTAGTTTTTTACTTTTCATGGAACTCCATTTTTACTTGAAATTTCAACTGACAAGCCACGATTATTCAGACTTGAGTATTTGATAGACATTTTCTCAAAAACAGATCTGTAATCCTGTCACTTCAAGAAAAATAATTGATAATATTTGTTGTCAATGATATAATTTGTTAAACTGGGTGCAGTGGCTCCCACCTACAATCCCAGCACTTTGAGAGGTGGAGGCCAGAGGATTGCCTGAGTCCAGGGGCTCAAGACCAGCCTGGACAACATGGTGAGACCTCGTCTCTACAAAAAATCAAAAAAGTAGCTGGCCATGGTGGCTCATGTCTGTAGTTCTAGCTACTCGGAAGTCTGAGGTGGACGGATTGACTGAGCCCAGCAGATCGAGGCTGCAGTGGCCATGAGAGTGCTACTGTACTCCAGCCTGGGTGACAAAGTAAGACTCTGACTTTAAAAAAAAAAAGAGATATAATTTGTTTTCAAGCAAAAACTGGAATTTTGGAAAACTTGTTTCTGCCACTGAGAGCCTGAAGTTTCTTAATGATGAGATCGGTGGTGATATTAACAGATAGATATTTATAACGCCATATGTCAACATTTGAAAGATCTACATTACTCAATGAACCAATATTTTCCAAATGACCAATGCATGATGTTACAAAACCATGCATAGATTAAAAAATACAAGATAGACCAATGCATGTTAATTAACTAAATACGAAAAGTTCATCATACAGTTTTCAAATTCTGCATTGTAACTGACATTTAAGAAACTACCACTGATTGAAGAATTTCAGCACAGTATTAAATTAGACAATAAAAAGTTACCTAAAAAGGCTATTAAAAGCCGGGCTCAGTGACTCAGCCTGTAATCCCGCGCCTTTGGGAGGCTGAGGTGAGTGAATTTCCTGAGCCCATGGATTTGAGACCCGCCTGGGCAGCGAGACCTCATCTCTACAATAAATCAAAAAATCAGCTGGGCGTGGTAGCGCATGCCTCTAATTCTGGCTACTTGGAAGGCTGAGGCAGAAGGATCGCCGGAGCCCAGCAGGTCGAGGTTGTGGTGGCCGGGAGCGGCCACTGCACTCCAGTCTGGGCGACAGAGTGAGACTCCAACTCAAAAAAAAAAAAAAAAAAGGATATCAAAATATGCCTCCTTTTTGAACTATATATATCTTTGTGAGACTGGATTTTCTTCATATACTTTAATACAAACAACATATAGTAACAGGTTAACTGTAGAAGCATATATGAGAATCTAGTCTTCTTCTATGGAGCCAGATTAAAGAAATGTGCTAATCTTTTCACTATTTTTGTTTTCTAAATTGTTACTTTTCATAAAAATATTTTGTTATTAATATGCAATAGGATTATACTTGTTAAATTTCTTTAAAAGTATTTTTTCAAATTACCAGCTTTAATTGCTATGATGGCAAATATTGAGACATATAAGCCAGATAAACATGTAAAGCCCCCTGGGGCCTCATATTTATTTATTTATTTTGAGTTGGAGTCTCACTGTTGCCCACTGGGCTCAAGCAATCCTTTTATTTACTTATTTATTTTGAATTGGAGTTTCATTCTGTTACCTGCTGGGCTCAGGCAATCCTTCTGCCTCAGCCTTCCAAGTAGCTGGAACTACAGGTGCAAGTCACCACACCCAACTAATTTTTTGATTTATTGTACAGACGAGGTCTTGCCAAGTTACCGAGGCTGGTCTTGAAGCCCTGGTCTCAGGAAATTCTCTTGGCTCGGCCTCCCAAAATGCTGGGATTACAGGCTTGAGCCACCATTCCCGCCTTGGGGCCTCATTTTAAGAGTGAAGGAGCCTGAGACTCCAGAGAGGTTTTAGATTCTCTTTGTCTTTAATATGCAAAAGAGATATTTTAGATCTATAAAAATTTAGAACAAATTTATTTTCCAGAAGGAATTAAAGTCTTACTTTATGCTATCTTTATTTACCCTCACCTTGACAGTCTCATGTCCAAAGACAGGAAAGCTGAAGTTGCAAATGCAATCTCAAAATTAAGAGGTCCACACAGGAATCATGATACTCTCCTTGGTCTCATTATGGTGGAATTCTAACACAGTGGTCACACACTTTAATGTCTAGAAAGATTATTGTAATGTGTGCAGCCTGGAACCTGAACTTTAAATACCATGCTCCCAGAAGATTCTGAAGCAGATAGTCCTCAGGCTACCTTTCATATAACAAAATTCTAAACACTATGCAAACTGGTATACTAATTGCCATCTTCTCAACTTATCCTCCCTCAGCACGTACACTGAATGTCTGTGTTACTCAAAACACAATTTTAAGTCAACGCCTTCAATGTTAAGTTCAGACAATGGTACCTGGGCATTAAGTTTGCATTCTGACATCTACTCCTCCTTTATGTTCTCACTCTGGTTAACACCCTCATCACCATCCAACTGAATTACCAGAATGGTCTTCTAGCTGGTCTTTGTGCAGACTCAATTAAATTAGTAATATTTGTTGCTATAGTTTGAATGTCCCCTCCAAAACTCATGCTGACAACATAGCAAGACCTCGTCTCGACAAAAAATCAAAAAACTAGGAGCTGATAACAATCCTTTCGAAAGCATTCCAGGCAATTGAGAAAAGACAGAATTCTCCCCAAATCATTTTACAAAGATAACATCACACTGATACCCAAACCGGGTAAAGATCCAACAAAAAAAAGAGAACTACAGGCCAATATCCCTAAAGAACATAGATGCAAAAATTCTCAACAAGATTCTAGCAAATCGGATACAACAACACATCTCAAAAATCATCCACCATGACCAAGTAGACTTCATCTCTGGGATGCAGGTTGGTTCAACATCTGCAAGAATATAAATGTGGCTTTGCAGACACCGCCGCCTTGAGCCTTTTCCTATCAGCCATGGTCAACCCCACCATGTTCTTCAACATCGCTGTCGACGGTGAGCCCTTAGGCTGCGTCTCCTTCGAGCTGTTTGCAGACAAAGTTCCAAAGACAGCAGAAAACTTTTGTGCTCTGAGCACTGGAGAGAAAGGATTTGGTTATAAGGGTTCCTGCTTTCACAGAATTATTCCAGGGTTTATGTGCCAGGGTGGTGACTTTACATGCCATAATGGCACTGGTAGCAAGTCCATCTATGGGGAGAAATTTGATGATGAGAACTTCATCTTGAAGTATACAAGTCCCGGCATCTTGTCCATGCAAATGCCGGACCCAACACAAACGGTTCCCAGTTTTTCATCTGCACTACTAAGACTGAATGGATGGATGGCAAGCATGTGGTTTTTGGCAAGGTGAAAGAGGGCGTGAATGTTGTACAAGCCATGGAGGGCTTTGTGTTCAAGAATGGCAAGACCAGCAAGAAGATCACCATTGCTGACTGTGGACAACTCTAATAAAT
The DNA here is from genome assembly GCF_000164805.1 of Carlito syrichta. Lineage (NCBI taxonomy): Eukaryota > Metazoa > Chordata > Mammalia > Primates > Tarsiidae > Carlito > Carlito syrichta. The sequence goes on from NW_007247119.1 coordinate 105,283, forward strand.
TTGACTTGTTTTATCTTAAACTACCAGATCATTCCTTCTGTAGCTCAGGAGAGCACCCCCTCCATCTCATTTGCTCGCAGTATCCCTATAATCTTTGTGCTTTGGCTACAATTCTTTGGGTTCCATATTTTCCTTATTTCCATCCACGTCTAGTTGGATTGCAGAGAAATAAAAACTAAATAACAACAATAACAAAAAAGAATATAAATGTAACTAAATACATCAATAGATGTAAAAACAAGGACCCCCATAATTATATCATTAGATTTAGAAAAAGTTTTTGAGAAAACCCAGCTTGAAAAAAACCCTCGAACATCCAGGCTTAGAAGGAACATACCTCAAAATAGTAAGAGCAATCACGATAAATCCACAGCTAGCATATTGCTAAATGAACAGAAACTGGAAGCATTTCCCCTGAAAACCGGAATAAGACAAGGCTGCTCACTCTCACCCGTCTTGTTCAGTGTTGTCTTGGAAGTCCTAGCTAGAGCTATTAGACAAGAAAAGGAAATCAGGGGTAGGCAAATAGGAAAAGAGAAAGTTAAGTTATCTCTCTTTGCTACGATATGATTCTGTACCTCAAAAATCCAAGAGGATCTGTCAAAAACCTCATTTTATTGATAAAGGACTGGCAAAGTCTCGGGGTACAAAATCAATGTGAAAAAGACAGTCACATTCTTTTTTTTTTTTTTTTTTTGAGTTGGAGTCTCACGCTGTCGCCCAGACTGGAGTGCAGTGGCCACTCCCGGGCACCACAGCCT
>NW_007247119.1:106063-115307 GCF_000164805.1 Carlito syrichta
AGCTGATTTTTTGATTTATTGTAGAGATGAGGTCTCGCTGCCCAGGCAGGTCTTGAACCCCGGGGGCTCAGGCAATCCACTCGCCTCAGCCTCCCAAAGGCATGGAATTACAGGCTGAGCCACCGAGCCCGGCGACAGTCACATTCTTATATACCAACAACAAACAGACAAGGAAACAAATAAAAAGCACAATCCCATTGATAATAGCCACAAAAAAATTGAAATACCGTGGCATCTTCCTAATCAGCGAAGTGAAAGATCTTTACGATGAAAACTACAAACACTGCTCAAAGAAATCCAAGAAGACACAAATGGAAAAATATTCCATGCTAACGGATAGAAAGAATCAACATTGTTAAGATATCCATCCTGCCAAAGGCAATCTACAGTTTCAACACAATACCCATTAAATTATCAACACCATTCTTCTCAGACCTAGAAATGACAATACAGAAATTCATATGGAAACATAAATGACCACAAATAGCCAAAACAATCCTTAGCAAAAGAAACAAAGTGGGAGGTATCACACTTCCAGACTTTAAAATTTACTATAAGGCTACAATAATCAAAACAACATGGTATTGGTACAAGAACAGGCATATGGACCAATGAAACAGGATAGAGACTCTGGAAGCAAAACCTCAATTTCTCAACCATCTCACCTTCGACAAGGCTTCCACTAACAACCACTGGGAAGACAAGAACCTATTCAGCAAATGGTGCTGGGAAAACTGGCTGACCACCTGCAGCAGATTGAAAAACAGGACCCCTACCTATCACCATATACAAAACTCAACTCTAAATGGATCAAAGACCTAAGCATAAAACCTCAAACTATAAGAATCTTAGAAAATGCAGGAGACACCCTTATGGAAATCAGAGTAGGCAAACAATTCCTGATCAAAATTCCAAAAGCCCATGCCATAAGAGGTAAGATAGACAAGTGGGACCTCATTAAATTGAAAAACTTCTGTAAAGCAGAATAAACCATGAAGAGAGGGGGAAGACAGCTCACAGAATGGGAAAAAACATTTGCCAACTCTATATCTGACAAAGACCTAACATCCAGGATCTACAAGGAACTCAAACATGCCAAAAGGAAAAAAACAGCCTATTAAAAAGTAGGCAAAAGACATGAATAGACACTTCTCAAAAGAAGATATATGGGCAGCCAACAGACACATGAAAAAGTGCCCTGCCTCACTAATCATCAGAGAAATGCAAATCAAAACCACTTTGAGATACCACCTAACCCTAGTAAGAATGGCCATCATTAATAAAACAAACAACAACGGATGCTGTGGAGGATGTGGAGGATATGAGGATGTGGAGAAAAGGGAATGCTTCTATACCGCTGGTAGGAATGCAAATTAGTTCAACCTCTATGGAAAACAGTGTGGCAATTTCTAAAAGAACTAGAAATCGACCTTCCATATGACCCAGCAGTCCCCCAAATGGGAATATACCTGGAGGAACGCAAATCATTCTACAAAAAAGATACCTGCAAACGGATGTTTATTGCAGCACTATTTACAATTGCAAAAACATAGAATCAACCATGCTGCCCATCCAAACAGGACTGGATTTTTAAAAATGTGGTACAGATGCATGATGGAATATATTATACAGCCATAAAGGGACAAACATATGGACTTAGGAGCAACTTGGATGGATTTAGAGTCAATAATACTCAGTGATCTATCACAGAAACAAAGAACAGAGTACCATATGTTCTCACTCATAAGCAGGCCCTGAACATTTATCATAATACTAGAAGAAAGAGGTTGGCAGTAGCAGGACACTGCCGGGTGGGTGTGGGGACACAACATCAATAAGGGCACCTGAGCTCAAACCAGGCAAAGTGGGGACCAAAGGGAGGCCCAATCTTTACCTGTATGATGTCCACTTGCATACCTAATCCTGAATTGTACCCCACATCTTTAAAACAAAATATAAAAACAAAATAAAATAAAAATCAACCAATCAATCAAAAAACTAGGCAGGTGTGAGGGCATGCACCTGTAGTCCCAGCTACCCAGCTACTTGAGAGGCTGAGACAGGATTGCCTGAGCCCAGGAAGTTGTGGCTATGTGACCATACCACCGCACTCCAGCCCAAAAGACAGAGTGAGACCTCGACTCAAAACAAACAAAACCAATAAAACTCATGTTAAAATTAACTGCCATTATGACAGTATTAAGAAGTGGAGCCTTTATGAGGTGATTAGGTCATGAAGGTTCATAAATAAAATAATGGTAACACAGGAGTGGGTTAGTTCTTGTGGGAGTTTCGCCCCCTTTGTCTGTTTATCTCTCTCTTTCTCTCTCATTCTCTTGCTGTCTTACTCTCTGTCTCACTCTGTCATCACCATGTGATGCTTTCTACATGTTACAACACAGCAAGGAGGACCTAACCAGATAAGGCCCCTTCATTTTGAACCTTCCAGCCCCCAGCACTGTGAGCCAAATGAGCTTCTAATATTTACAAATCACCCAGTCTGCTATTCTGTTATAGCAGCAGAAAGTGTTCTAAGATACTTGTCTAGAAAATTAGTGCAAACTATATCATTAATACACTAATAACTGTCCAGAAAACTAGCTCAAATTATATCACCACCCTGCTAAAAATATTAAATGCCTATAACTTGAAGCTCTCAAACTACTTGATGTAGCATTTACAGTTCGAGATAATCTGGCTCCACTTTGCCATTCCTACCACATTTCTCTATTGATCTGCTTTGTATACTCCACAAATGAGCAAGAAAACTTTCTTGCTCTCCTGGACCAGACCCTGGTTTTTCACCCTCATGCATTTGTCATCTCCTCTGCCAGGAGCCCCTACCATGTCAGTTCATGCCTTAGCTCTTGCACATTCAAACCATTACATGCCCTTCAAGAACCAGATCAAGTGTCACCTACTCTCCCAAGCCTTACTTGACCTTCCACCTGGAAATAATTTCTCAGAAACTTTTAGTCTATTTATCTTGGTTCTCCTAACACTTTCAACTTTGTAGCACAGTCATCTAAATACATATTTTATCTTCCGCATTAGACTGGAAGAGCCATATGGGAGTTCTGTGCATTTATGTGTCTGGTTCATCTCCACACTCTGAACGTACCTAATGCAAAATTGTACAAGTAATGGAAACTCAATAAATATTTTTCAATGAATTACTTAATGTTTTACAAAATATTTATTCAGATTTCTCAAATGTAGGATGTGGAACTTACCTAACAATCATTCCTTGAGATACAAAATAACCAATCATTTTAGTTGATGGTGATGGTTTGTGTACAGTGATTAGCATGGAATTTTTATGTTTCTGACAGATACCCAGTTCTGCAAGGAATCTCTTATTCAACATCTGATATTAAACATTTCTTAAATGTTTAATTTCAAATACACAATAAAACTTCACTCTACTCATTGCTTGACCTTTCTCAGAGTCTTGTTTTAGTATTTGGAAACGTACAGCCACAATACATCATGTACTAAGCACTATACTAAAAACACAAAATATGATGTACTATACTGTGCTCTTTGGGATCCTTTTTGAGTCCATCCTATTTGTGATCCTTTATACTGTCTTAATGCCTAACAGAATCAGAAGCCAAGAGACACTGAAAGCACGGGGAGAAAATAAAGTTGTGGGAATAGTTCTGGGGAAATGTTCCCTTCTGTACCTCCACAAAAGCAAAAGGCTAACTCCCTAGTAGACCCACAAACCCCAAGGTGATCACAACTTGCATAGCTCTAAATGTTTACTAAGGAGCAAATTCCTGAGCTATTGGCATGAAACAAAAAGCAAAACACTTTTTGTGGTATTTTAGAAACTTTGGTGGCCAGACTAGAAAAGCTAATATGGAAACAACTTTGTTGAAATTGTCATTGACCAAAGCAACAAATTAGGAAGAATCAAAATGGGGACTTTCTGGCTGAACTGAAAGATATTTGGTGCATACCTAGGGTGAAATAAGATCTTTGAGACTGTGGACGTACTATTGCATTCTAGCACAGCTTGTCATTTTTCCCCCACCAGTATTTTTTTTAATTGGAAATTTTCACTCACTAAACCTGTGACAAAATGCACAAGATTCTAGATTAATACAAATTCAGTCTACAGAAAAAGTTTAAACTCTCTAATGTCTCCTCTTGTATAAAACATAGAGTCACATATTGTAAGCCTTGATGCAAAAAAAGAAAAAAGAATATTAAGTTTTTTCCTTAATTTAACTGCAAATTTCCTTCTGTGGGTAGTCAGACCTCAAAACCAGTTATTGTCATATAACCTACTCATGTAGTAAAATCTTAAGAGAATTCTGCTTGCTCTATAATATTTCATGCCACCTAAACTTACTCTTTAATCATTTAACTCTATGATATTTTTGGTGGAAATGCTTATCAGAGTTTCTAAAGAAAGAGTTCCATTTTTCTGCCTAAACTAATCTCTTTTTGTTTTAGTTGCTTTCTTTTTCTTTCTTTTTTTTTTTTTTTGAGTTGGAGTCTCACTCTGTCGCCCAGACTGGAGTGCAATGGACGCTCCCGGCCACCGCAGCCTCAACCTGCTGGGCTCCGGCGATACTTCCGCCTCAGCCTTCCAGGTAGCTGAATTACAGGCATGCGCTAGCACGCCCGGCTGATTTTTTGCTTTATTGTAGAGACGCATCTCTCGCTGCCCAGGTGGGTCTCGAACCCGCGGGCTCAGGCAATCCACTCACCTCAGCCAGCCAAAGGCACAGGATTACAGGCTGAGCCACCGAGCCCGGCTATTCTTCAAGATTTTATCTCTTCTTTAATTAGAAAAATGATGGTCTTGCTATCTCAAAAATCACATCATTTTGTTCAATACATACAAAAACAGTCTTAACACAAATCAATCTAAGTTTATGCATCCTTGTTCATAATCAATGCATAAGAATATTCTCTACAACAAAAGAAGGCAGCAAGCATCAAGAGAATGACCCTTATTCTGTATTTTCATAAAGCCAAAAACCACATTTCTTATTTCTTTATACTTGCCATAATGGAGTCATAGGTGCTCAATAAATGATTTTTTGGGTTTACATGAGAAAGATTCTGTCAGAAGTAGCATAAGGTCATCCCAAGGTAAATTACCATAGCCCTACAAAAACATTACATGGTGAGGGCTACACCTTAGTGTTTATGGCAGGTAGACTCTAATTGAGTTCTGATTATCTCCATCTTTTGATAACCCACTCTTTCCCTTGAGTGTAATCTCTTTCCCTTGAGTGGGAACAGGACTAGGGCCTTGCTTCTAACCAACAGGATGTGGCAAGGGGATGGGATGTCACTTCCTTGAATAGGTAACTTCTGTCTGCTGTCAGATTCTCTCTATTGTCTTCACAGTATGCAAGCTTTTATGAAGCAAATTGCTACAATGAAGAGGCATATATGGCAAGTAATTGAGCACATCCCTTGCTCAATTCCAACAGCTAGCTAGAAACTGAGGCCCTCAATCTAATATGCCAAAGGAATTGAGATCTGGCAAGAAAAATAAGAACCTAGAAAGAAATCTTCTTATGGATGAATAATAGTCCATGTATGGATATGCCACACCCTATTTATCCATTAATCTACCCATGAACATTCAGGTTATTCCCATCTTTTCATTATTGTGAATAGAGCCGCTATGAATATTGGTGTACAAGTTCTTCTTTGAACACCTGTTTGCAATTCTTTTGCATATATTATCTAAGAGTAGGATTGCTGGGTCATATGGTAATTCTGTGTTTCACTTATTGAGGAAATGTGTGACATTTGTTTTAAGTCTCTAAATGTGTGATACATTATTACACAGCCATAGATAATTAATGCAAAGTATAAAATACATTTGCAGTTAGGTAGGAGTTTCCAAATGTGAATAAATGAACTACAGGGAAAAAAATTAATCTGCCATTGGTCTTATTGGCAGCCCATTATTGCTCTAGTCAATAATATTTACTGCGTTCTCAAAATGTTTCTTCCAAAAAAGAAATATTTTTAAAAATTGGCATGAGGGGCCGGGCACGGTGACCGAAGCCTGTAATACCAGCACTTTGGGAGGCCAAGGTGAGGGAATTGCCTGAGCCCACAGGTTCAAAAACAGCCTGGGCAACTTGGCAAGACCTCATCTCTACAATAAATTTTTTTAAAAATTAGCTGGGCATGGTAGCATATACCTGTAGTTCTGGCTACTTGGAAGGCTGAGGCAGAAAGATCGCCTAAGTCCAGCAGGTCAATGCTGGAGTGGCTATGAGTGTACCACTAAACTCTAGCCTAGACGACAGTGAGACTCCAACTCAAAAGAAATTTTTTTTTAATTTCATATGAGGGTTTCTTGGATGTCATGAATCGTGTGTGCTCCAGAGATTAAAAAATGAAAAGAACAAGGTCTCTGTTCTCGGAGTGCACAAATCTCCAATTAAGAATTCTCTCTGCTGATATTCTCCAGAATTCTGTTCATCAGCTGATTTCTTCTCTCTTTATACATCTTCCTTGGGAATGTCTTTACTCACATTGTTTCAGCTACCTCTAATATCATAAAAAACACTCAGTTCAAACACTCTCATCTAATTTTCTCCTGAGTGCCACTACTATTATTTCTTATTATCAAATACTCCTTTCTAGACATTCCCTGGATATTTTATTTTTATTTACTTTTTATTTTTTAATATTTTTTTCAGTTGGAGTCTCACTCTGTCACCCAAACTGGAGTTCAGTGGCCGCTCCCGGCCACTGCAGCCTCGACCTGCTGGGCTCTGGCAATCCTTCCGCCTCAGCCTTCCAAGTAGCTGGAACTACAGGCGTGTGCTACCATGCCCGGCTAATTTTTGATTTATTGTGGAGATGAGGTCTCGCCAAGTTGCCCAGGCAGGTCTTGAACCCGCAGGCTCAGACAATCCACCCACCTCAGCCTCCGAAAGGCACAGGATTACAGGCTGAGCCACCAAGTCCGGCTCCCTGGATATTTTAAACCCAACCTGTTCCCCAATAAACTCATTCTTGCTATGCACTCTTTTCCTTAGCAGCCAAGATTAAAACTATCTTGAGTCATTTTAACTCTTTATTTCCTCTTCCTAATGGTTAATCATCAACCACCCAACTTATCCCTTCCTCTCCAGCCCTATGTTACTGTCAAGCTCTTGGACACTTTTAAAACTTCCCTGATTTGATTTGAATGTGTTTGCCAAAAAGCATGTGTTAGAAACTTAACCTTCAATGCAGTAATATTAGGCGGTAAGGCCTAATGGAAGCTGTTTAGGTCATGAGGGCTCCACTATTACAGATGGACTAATGCTGATTACAAAAAGGCTTGAGGTTGTGAGTCTGATTTCTTGCTCTTCTGCCTTCTACCTATGGAATGACACATTATGAAGGCCCTTGCCACACTTATGTTTTGAGACTGATTCTTCCAGATATTTTAGGTAGCTACTAAAGGAATCAGCATGTAATCTTCACTGAATTCATGTGTCCTGAATTTAGAATAACCATATGAGTTATATCATTATTAACTTAATCAACTAACACGTATTTACTGAGTGGAGTGGCTTCTATGTATCAGATATAACATCAAGCATAAGGAATACAGTGGCAAACCAAATAGACATGAACCTTGTCTGACTCATGAGCTCACAGTCTAGCAGGTCACTGAGTTGATAACATGTTTATGATATTGTGTCATGTAGGCTTCAATCTATCTTTACTATTTTGATTCTCAAAGTAGTAATAAAAACTGGAAAGTTAAATTTCATTTTGATGAGTTGTAAATAAAGTAAATTTTATTACCATCATTATTACTGCATAAAATAAACAATCCCTTCCTTGTAGCTCTCAATATATATGACTGTCCAATAAATCTAGACATTGATAGGATACCTCAACTATTCGGAACATAGCTTAAAACTGGGAACCAAGGGTCAGCCAACAGAAATGTTCCCAAATTAATATCCTAAAATTCACATGCTTAACACTCTAAAAAAATCCCTCAGGCCTGCATAGAAATCTTGCCTAGAAAAAAAATGTGATCATACTTAGTTTCTTGGCTCCCAACTCGAAGCATATTAGAAGTAGTAAATCATTATGTGGGTGATGGAAAAGAGTGAGAATCTACCAGAGATGGGCACGTGAATAGCTACAGCAGAAATGAAGTAGAACAGAAACAAAATTAAAAAAATTAAGAAATGAAAAGAGAGATCAATAACTATTTTAAAAAGGCAAAAAACAGCAATTAAAAGTATAGCAGTTCAGATTTAATACAGTATGGAATAGCTACTACTCTCCTTTCCAACAGTATTGTAGAGTTTCTGATGCTCATCAAATAAATGAATTATATTCCTGGAATTTTCATTTATTATTATTATTATTATTTTTTGAGTTGGAGTCTCACTCTGTCGCCCAGACTGGAGTGCAGTGGCCGCTCCTGGCCACCGCAGCCTCAACCTGCTGGGTTCCGGCGATCCTTCCGCCTCAGCCTTCCGAGTAGCTGGAATTACAGGTGCGCGCAACCACGCCTGGCTAATTTTTTGATTTTATTGTAGAGATGAGGTCTCGCCTGCCCAGGCAGGTCTCGAACCCACAGGCTCAGGCAATTCACTCACCTCAGCCTCCCAAAGGCGCGTGATTACAGGCTGAGCCACCAAGCCCTGCTTCATTTATTATTATTTGAACATATAAATGCAATCAGAAAAGCCTGATGAATGCCATTACCATCAAACCTGGCCAATCCAGCCTCATCTCACTTCCTTCTTTATATTATTTTAAAGCAAATCTCAGATATTACCTAATTTCATCTGTAAGTATTTTTGTATATATCTCTAAAAGATAAGAATCTTTTTTAAAAAACATAACCAGGCAAGGCTCGGTGGCTCAGCCTATAATCCCAGCACTTTGGGAGGCCGAGTCGAGTGGATTGCCTGAATCATCAGGTTCAAGACCAGCCTGCGCAATTTGGCAAGACTTTATCTCTACAATAAAAAATAAAAAAATAAAAAAATTAGCTAGGGGTGTAGTTCCGGCTACTTAGAAGGTTGAAGCAGAAGGATTGCTGGAGACCAGCAGATCAACGCTGGGTAGCCATGAGTGTGCCATGGCACTCCAACTTGGGCAACAGAGTGAGACTCCAACTCAAAAAAATAAATAAAAATTAAAAATTAAAAACATAACCAGCCGGGTTCGGTGGCTTAGCCTGTAATCCCGCGCTTCGGGAAGCTGAGGTGAGTGGATTGCCTGAGCCCATGGGTTC
>NW_007247119.1:115327-125488 GCF_000164805.1 Carlito syrichta
CTGCACTCCAGTCTGGGCGACAGAGTGAGACTCCAATTCAAAAAAACAAAACAAAACAAACAAAAAAACATAAGCAAAGTACCATCAATACATCTAAAAAATTAAAATCAAATTGTAAGGTTTTTAAAACCATTCTCAGCATTAAAATGTCTTAAAATATAAAATCAAAATCTATTTTTTTTTTTTTTAGTTAGAGTCTCACTCTGCCACCTAGGCTGGAGAGCAGTGGCATACCTCTTGGCCATGCAGCCTCATCCTGGTCTCTGGTGATCCTTCCACCTCAGCCTTCCAAGTAGCCGGAACTATAGACACACACTACCATGCCCAGCTAAGTTTTTGATTTATTGTAGAGACGAGGTCTTGCCAAGTTGCTCAGGCTGGTCTTGAACCCACGGGCTCAGACAATCCACTCACCTCAGCCTCCCAAAGTGCTGGGATTACAAGGCTGAGTCACCAAGCCTGGCCAAAATCTATTTTTATAGTCTTAATTTAATTGGTTAAATGTCAAGAGAGATAAAGTACTCTGAGAAGCAGCTTCTTTGCTAATGCAACAGCCAATGAAAATGCAGCATCATTAAATTATGATATTTTGGTATTTAAACTCAATTCTTTAATCAAGAAAAATCCTTTCATAGAAAAATCAAGGCAATTTTGCAATAGCTCTTTCAGATTTGAAGGGTAACAATCTGATTTATTATTATTTTAGAACTATATACTAATTCCCTGAAAGAACTATCAGAAGTGATATTTAATTTATTGGAGACCACAGGTAATCTTGAGAGAATTGCATGTCAAAATTCAGTTCCGGTAGTATTGAGATTTAATTATTCTTCAAAAGGATCACAAACTCAAAAGCAAGTAGGGCAAAACAACTATAATGCTACATATCTAAGAAATACAGGATTGGTCTTTGGTAACTAAAACCTGAGCAGGAAGTTAAAAAACTTGGGACACGGGTAGATTTTTATCTCTTCTTTCAGTTAAAAGTCATGGTTTTGAAGGAAACATAAATGAATGAGACTCTAGGTACTTGAACTGGGAACTAGAAACGTATCTGGCACATCTAAGGAAGAGTCTGTATGTGAGTGTGGGAGGGAGGGGTTGGTTTGCTAGGCAGAAAGCTCAAAACAGCTTTAAGTTGAATTTGAGAGTAAAATATGTCTAGATAAAATCTGAAACTACAAATTTTATCTTCTTCCTAACTTGGATGTGCCTTAGAAGATTACAGATGTGCTGAAATCCTTGCAACTCTCATATGTCTAGTGGGGCCTAGGGCATGCTCCACTCATCTCTTGTCATCACCTTTAGCAATAAGCAGTTTCTGTTTATTCTAGTATACCATAGAAATATCATCATTTTCAATGTGTCTGACAATGTGAAATGAAAACCCTGTGAAGCATTGGTCCAAAGAGTTTAGCCTGTCATTCAAGGGTTTTAAGGATCTGACCCAAATGACCTTTCTAACCTTGACTTTTTCTACATCATTTATGAAACCTTTGCCCTGACCAAAATGAATGCTCACATTTCCCCCTTATACCCATCATGTTTCCCAACTGCTGTTGTCTCTGCTTACAACTTTTGCCTTTGCTGGAAATCTACTTGTTCCCTATTTCTGTATTTTCAAGTATAATCTATCCCCAAGTATGCATTAAATGTCACCTGTACCACAAAACCCTTAATTTTTGGCATTTGTATATATTCTTTTTTCGCCACTAAAAAGCCAGAGTAATTTATTATATATAGTTTTTAATGTCACGTATAACTTTCTATTTTGTACCATTGTGACTTATGCACAATGTTTTTAGTTTACTGCCTAGAGTCGAAGATCTTTGACAGCTAGATTCAAGTTCACTCTGGCAAACATTTTGAGTACTATTTTATGTGCCAAGTAGGTTCAGAGGATGTAGAAATTAATGTGGCTACACTATCACCAGAATTATTCAGCACTGTTCCTAAAGTTCTAGCCAATACAATAAGGCAGGAAACTAATGTAAGAGGTATTAGCACTGGAAAGGAGACAAAATGATCACATTTGCAGATGATGACCGTATACATACAACCCAAGAGAACTAACTGGAAGACTCAAAACTAATAATAATATAGTTCCATAAGGAGACCAGAAACAAAACTAAAATGGTTTCAAATACTACTTACATTTTTAAAAAATCATCAAAAAATACAGTGATAACAAAATATGCTAATATGGAAAGTATTCCAAAATGTGTATGGGTGACATACACACAAAATGTTTGTATAAATTAAACATCATACCAAATCATATATATTTTAATTATTTCCAAATGTAAAATATATTTATTAAACATGCTTATAAAATTAATATCAGTTATTTCCAATTTCCTAATAAGTTCAATGTATTACTAATCAAAATTTCCAACTTACTAATAAGTTTAATGCATTACTAGTCAAAATCTCAAGGAAATCTTTAACCCAAAATTTTATGTGGAATAACTAGTATATAAAAATAATCTTTTTTTTTTTTTTTTTTTGAGTTGGAGTGTCACTCTGTCGCCCAGACTGGAGTGAAGTGGCCGCTCCTGGCCATCGCAGCCTCGACCTGCTGGGCTCCGGCAATCCTGCCGCCTCAGCCTTCCAAGTAGCCGGAATTACAGGCATGCGCTAATACTACTACGCCCGGCTAATTTTTTGATTTATTGCAGAGATGAGGTCTCACTGCCCAGGCAGGTCTCGAACCCGCAGGCTCAGGCAATCCACTCATCTCAGCCTCCCAAAGGCATGGGATTACAGGCTGAGCCACCAAACCTGGCTTAAAAATAACCATATTTTGAAGAGCAAAATGATTAATAGACAAACACAATTACAAAGAAGATACAAAGATAAATTTTAATGCGCTATCAAAAATGTAAACTAAAGTGATAGGGCACAATTTTTTCTTATCCAACTGCCTAAAAAAATCTAAATGGTTATGCGACAATAGGAAAGTTGCAATAACAAAGATCATAGATTGTGTTCCTAATAAGAATGCAAACATAGCCGGGCTCGGTGGCTCAGCCTGTAATTTCGCACTTTGGGAGGCTGAGGTGAGTGAATTGCCTGAGCCCGTGGGTTCGAGACCCACCTGGGCAACTTGGCGAGACCTCATCTCTACAATAAATCAAAAAATTAGCCGGGCGTGGTAGCGCACACCTGTAGTTCCAGCTACTTGGAAGGCTGAGGTGGAAGGATCACTGGAGCCCAGCAGATTGAAGCTGGGGTGACTAGGAGCGGCCACTGCACTCCAGTCTGGGTGACAGAGTGAGACTTCAACTCAAAAACAAAACAAAACAAAAAGAATACAAACATATGCAACTTAAAACAGTTTTATACTATGTGTCAAGAGACTTAAGATGTTTTGATCCTGAATTTTCTGTTTCGAACATCTAAGGAAATATTCAAAAACTCAATAAAAATATATGCTTTTAGAAGAAAAATCAGATAAATACTAAGTGCCAGGTCTACACCAAATTGCATAGGACAACACAAATATATAGGGGATCTGGGAAGTGCCTACCAAGACACAGAAACTGAGAGTTATTTTACCACTAATAATTACAAACAATAAAACCAGATTAAAGAGTTAAAATTCCCCACAAGTCAGACTGAGTTAGGAGTACTGACAGCTGTACTGAGAAAAACAAATCAATAGAGAGGGCAGGTGAGCAATAGAACTCCAAGAAGGAGACACAAAGTGACAAATGCTGGCAGTACCCATACAAGTATGGCACATGGCCAAATATATGACCTGCCCAGTCTTAGTAACAGTCATATTGCAATTAACAGTCAGGCTATCTGAGCCAGATGCCATTAAACACATGGCTGCTATAACATTCTTAGTTCTGAAAACTTCTAACTTATTCAGCTGACAATTTCATAGCAAAGGAGGATACAAAAACACGGACAAGTCTAAGTGTCTGATTATCAAAGAAAAAATGGTTGTTATGTTACCCTAGAGTCCATTATACCAAAAATGGTCATTTACCCTAGACTTTAGAAAGAATTTCAACATAACTGAAGGTGGAAGAAGAAAAGGAAGAAGAGAAAAACTAGCCCAAAATTATCATCCCAAAGAAGAAGACAAGTTATAGAAGGATGAAAGTATAACAAAGGAAAAGACTAGAGGCTAAAATCAATTTATACTTGCAAAAATGTTAAAAACAGATAAGCAAAACAAAAACAATAAACAGAAAGGGTATAAAACAATAATTTTCAATCTTAAAGAGTTAAGAGGAAGGCAGATTTGCAGATAGGAGAGAGTGCATCAATCTTCTTTAAGTTAAATCTCCAGATGCAGACAGAATACCTACCAAGATAGCAGAAAAACACAGATGTCTTCCCAAATCCTGCTATGAGCAATGCTATGTAACCCTGGAGAATGGAAACATTGCCAGAAGACTGGCAAGAGGCAAATATTGTCCCAGATTTTTTAAATGGGTTCATTAAGAACCATCAAGTGTTCACAAAGAATAAGTCTTTCTAAATAATTTTCAGCTCCTTTTGGACTTGCCAGGTTAGTAAATTTTGGGAATACCACAGTATGAGATCATTGACAAGTCCCCTGTTTTATCCTTGGGCAAGAAAGAAAGAAGAGTAAATCAGGTGGCAGTAGTTAGCATTATAGCTGATTTAACTGTCATACTTCAAAATTCTTGATTTGTGCCAACATGAAAGGGGTTAGGTCTTCTATGATTTGCAACCAACCTTGGTTCTCACAGTACTTCACACATAACTCTATTATAGCAATTATCACACTGCATTACAGTTACATAATTACACGTCTATTATTCCCTATAGCCTGTGAGCTCCCTGAAGGAATGATACATTCTAGTCATCTTCTTATCCCTAACAGGGAGCATGAGACCAGCACAGTACAGACAATTTGATACATGCTTGTAAATTTTAATTGAATAAAAACGTTGAAGATATCGTTTTAATATTTACAGATGGCCCAGAGCTGAAAGACACTGCTAAAATGTTGGATGACAAAATTAAAAAATCAAAAAGTTCTTGACAAGCTGGAACAATGAGCCAGTGTTTACACAATGAAATTTAATAGAGATATAAGTAATGTCTGGTACTTGGAATAAAATGAAAAATCAACGGAAGATCAGAATGGGTAAGACCTGACTGAAAACACCTGGGTGTTTTGACAGCAGATCCAACATGAGCCAGTGGGGTGCTGTGGTCTGCAATGTTGGCATTAAGAGCAAATAGCGCGTCTAAAGAAGCGAGACGAGTGCCGCTGCTCAGACCACGTCTAGCATATCATGCTTCTGTACTCACATTTTACAAGGGACCGACACAACTTAAATCTTGTCCCAAGAAGGCAATCTGAATGGTGCTACACCTGGAGACCATTGCATATGAAAAATAGTTGAAGCAATGGAAAAATATTTAGATTGAAAAACAATCTTTCAGAGTAGATAACAGCAAAATTCCCATTCTGAATGTCTGGGCAAGATATATTATTTGTTAGTATGGCTTCCCAAGGCAAAACTGGGATTATTTTAGCAAAGAAGCAACAAGTTGGATTTTAGTAAGTTGTAATCAATTGTAATAATTAAAACTCTTCAAATATGGTGTATATACATGCTTTCTGACACTGGTTTCCTCGCCACACAAGTCCAGCCACATGCCAGATACCTGAAAACAGCAAATTCCTATTTAATACAACAGGTTTGAGCAAGAAACACCTGACTAACACATATGATTTTCTATTATTTTACGAGTTGAACTTCTGGGAGATAGAATGCCACAATAAGCCTCAAATAACGTATAGGATTCATTTCTGAAGCTGACTGCATACACAACTTTCCTGACACTGCGCCTGAGAAGGATGGGTTGGACCCTTCCCACTGCGGCAAATGTACTCCATAACCCACTCTGGATTCCAGGGTGATGGCAGTGGATCTGGAAGACATGGCCATGTCTTGCATGGGTCTGAACTCTCCAAGATGGCAGAAGGCAAGAGAGATCTATTTATGCAGGTAAACTGTAAAAGTATATAAAATATGTAAGCAAGTAAGAAAAATAAACTTCTAAACTGTAGAGCCATTTCCTCCCTCTTTTGCACACTGTTGCCCAGACTCATTTGATTCATTTAGTACAATTTTTCAGCAAAAAAAATTGGCTACCAATGGACAATATATCTTTAATCTGCAATTTTTCAAACCATCTTTCAAATACCTTCAGTAGTCAGTTACATCATGAGATATGTATCTGCACGTTTAAGATTAATCAAATTATAAGCAGAATTCAAACGCTGAATTAAAATGTGACTTATGTCCAGTAAAGTATAAGCAAGTCAATTTTTCAATGCATCTTGACTTAAATGTAAAATATCATCTGTTTTTGTGACAAACAAGTCTGTGCCATTAATCATATGCTTCCAGCTGCAACAGCTCACATTCAAATTAAAACCATGAAATAGCATCACGGTGTCAAGATTCACACAAACTGATCTTTTAACAAATTGTGAAAAAAAAACATACATTAAAAGAAGTATCTGGAGAAAATGTTACACAATAAAAACATCTGAAAGAGCTTAAGCACACAAGACGATAGAATTCTGGTTTTTGAACTACATAGGAATTAAATGTTAAACAAAACTCACAGCCTGCTCTTAAACAACGAACACATCATAAAAAATATTTCTTTTTATAGCCACAGGGCTGAGAGTTTTGCTGTTTATATCTATCCCAGCATACAAATCCATAGTACTGCCAGGACTGTCCCCTCTGACTTTACTGGGAAGCTAGACAGGAGAGTTTGCCTGGGTTTCTTTCAGTTTTGCTCAGTTTGTGTCCAAAACTGGCCCAAGAATCATCACTTTCTCAGTCACTACACTCCTGCCTGCCAGTTGCACAGCTCTAAACATTTCCCTTCCAGCTACAGATATGAAAATGTTTTGTTGTTTTAAAATTTGATTTAGAACTGCAGTAGATAACTTTTTGCTTCAGGATTCCCTAGGCCAGCAAGTCGCACAATGTTCAAACAGTGCAACAGCAGTCGCTGCACATTAAAAACAAGGATGGTGCCAGGAACCAGCAAAGTGAAATATTCTAAGTTAGCCATGTTAGTTTTCCAGTTCCAAAGAAGGTTGCATATGGTCAGCACATGGGCCAAATGATGCACATGGCTGTCCTGTACTGGCCCCCTTGTGTCCTCCTCTGGTGACCTGCCCCATTGAACTCCCTGGACAAGATTCCCAGGATGCTACACAAGAAAGATGTGTTCCTCTGAGAGTCTGTTCTTCCTCAGGGCTCACACTGTATTGCCATGGGGCTTTACACTTGGGGAGTATCATCTGACAAGTCACAAATTTGTCTCAGTTCTCAGTTGATTCACTTTAGAATAGTGGCCCAACTATGGCCTACCTGAGAAAAGAGAAAATAAGAGGAAAAAACACTGAAAACATGTAGGGCACATAAACATGTTAATAGCCACGCCACCAATCAAGACGAACATTTCAGCTTCTCTAATAAACCAAGAGGAGACAGGATAGTCATCATATAAAAGACATAAAGATACAAGAAGAGTAACAAGCTCTTATAGCTTCATCTCAAAATGTTGTAGGCTCTTGCCTTCTAGATTTCATTATCTTGTACCCATCATTTCTTTGCTCTCTTTTCTTTGTCCAAAGAGATATTTTGTTCCCGATAACGAATGAAGGAATATGTAAGATTTTAATTTCACAACAGCCTACAGAGAATCTTCCTGAAGAAATTTAACATAAATTTTAAGTTGTAAATGATAGTTGCATATGGCGGGTTTCAGGGATTTTGAAATAGTAAAATGAATTTTAAGAGAGAAAGTTTTTTAAAGAAAAATGAGATAAGGAAATAATATAAGCAGGACATTGTAGTGACTGCTGTTGATGAAAGAGAATCTTGGAGTCAATTTATACCTTTAAAATAGTCTGGAAAATATGTAGCTAAATTAAATAGCATAAAACTTAATGAACCTTCAATATTTAAATAAATTTGGAGTGAACCTTTTACAAAATCAACAATCCTTTTATAATGCTACAAATTATTTAATAAAACCTACCAATGTATAAATATGTATTACTATACACAGGGTTTTCTATATATATTATGTACTATTCTATGTACTAGGAAGGGGGGTAACCATTATCTCTGACAAAAGCTTTGGTGGATAAAACCCAAGTCTACCCCTCGCTCCCTCATGTAACATTTTTTTTTAAAAACTACCTTAAGTTTAAATCTGATCAAATCAATTTAGAGAGGGGAAGAAATGAGCTGAAACAAACAGACCCAAAACAAATATACTGTAATGTCTTTCATATTAAAATGAAAGGTTCAAAGTAAAGTGACATCTATAGTTCTTTGGTAGTGTTCCCCCCTCCATTTTTTTTTCTCCCTCCACTGACCAGATGAGAAGCAAAATTCAGAAATCTGAAGGAGAGAAGGCATGGGGGGGTGGGATGGTTTACCCACGAGGAAAGCTATACGCTGTCTTAAGTCCAGGAAGTAAAAGGACAAAGGAATAGTCCCCCTGACTCCTATCAAGAGGTCAAGAAGATGTTTAAACAGGAAGGAGAAGTTCCAAGCTCAAAGTATCAAATCATTAAACCCGCCTAGGAAAGAATTAGAAGGCATTTAACTTTAAAAAGAGAAGGGAGGGGAAGTTGCCGTGTTTCATTTTAATAAACAAGAGCCACGAAAAAGTATGATGATAAATATTTAGAAAACAAGGTCTTCAACATAGGTATCTGACCCCAAATGTGAGACATCTGTTGTTCTTCATTTTTCCCTGAACTGTATCCCTTCATCTTAGGCAGAAACACAGTGGTGAATCCGGGGGTTTTCCTCCCAGCTCCCTTGCCTACACGCATTTCTGGGCCCTTTCAAGGATCTGGAGAAATTTTTTTTAAAAAGATTCCACCAAATAAAAACGTTCCTGTGTCCAGTGTTGTCCTCTTTTATTCACAATATTACTCCTGCCACACCTGTACCAAATCTCCTAGTGTAATTAGTT
Organism: Carlito syrichta; assembly: GCF_000164805.1. Classification (NCBI taxonomy): domain Eukaryota; kingdom Metazoa; phylum Chordata; class Mammalia; order Primates; family Tarsiidae; genus Carlito; species Carlito syrichta. The sequence continues at coordinate 124,343 of NW_007247119.1, forward strand.
GTTTTTAGGTGTCTTAAAAATCTGCAGCAAGAGTTAAACTAAACTTCATGATACTAATGTGCACAACAAACTCAGAAAGGGAAAACAAGCCTTTGATGAAACAGTGAGAAAACAAATCTGTACTATCAATTTTGGGGGGAAGAGTCATCATCCTCATCAGCATTCTGCCTCAGACTGAGACTAATTATAGTCAAATGTTTTCAAGGTTTCACAGCCCGAGCCTCCTAGCATGTTTTATTGGCACACATAGAATCAAAAATGACTAGGATATTTTAAGTCTGTTCAGAGATATACCTAAAGAATTTAAGTATCTTTTCTACATTTCCAAATTTAAAGGATAATTATTTTGGATCTTAAGCTATTACCATTTAAATAGATTTTTATCTGCTCAAGTAGAAATTACTTGGTCCTACAACTTGATAAGTGTTTGTAAAATAGACAACTATACATAAAAGAGTAACAGCATCAAAGAAAGTTCACATTTAAAAAATATTAATGTATCTGTTTAACTACCATCTTTCTTAAAGTCCATACTGGTCTGACAACTAAGCACCCTAGTAAAGTTTGCCTCTGCATTTTTTTTTTTTATTAGTAGGAGTCTCACTCTGTTGCCCAGACTGGACTGCAGTAGCCACTCCCGGCCACCGCAGCCTCGACCTGCTGGGCTCCGGCGATCCTTCCGCCTCAGCCTTCCAAGTAGCTGGAACTACAGGCACACGCTACCACGCCCGGCTAATTTTTTGATTTATTGTAGAGATGAGGTCTCGTCAAGTTGCCCAGGAGGGTCTCGAACCTGCAGGCTCAGGTAATCCATGCATTTTTCTTTAAAGTCAGATTCTCACTCAGTCACCCAGGCTAGAGTGCAGTGGCACAATCACAGCTCACTGCAGCCTTGACATCCTGGGCTCAGGTAATCCTTCTGCCGCAGCCTCCCAAACAGCTGGGACTATAGGCATGTACCATCATATTCGGAAAACTTTTTCTTTTTTTTTTTTGAGTTGGAGTCTCACTCTGTCACCCAGACTGGAGTGCAGTGGCCGCTCCCGGCCACCGCAGCCTCGACCTGCTGGGCTCCGGCGACCCCTCCGCCTCAGCCTTCCAAGTAGCCGGAATTACAGGCATGTGCTACCATGCCCGGCTGATTTT
>NW_007247119.1:125508-142707 GCF_000164805.1 Carlito syrichta
TTTTTTTATTTATTGTAGAGATGAGGTCTCACTGCCCAGGCGGGTCTCGAACCTGTGGGCTCAGGCAATTCACTCAACCTCAGCCTCCCAAAGGTGAGGGATTACAGGCTGAGCCACCGAGCCCAGCTCGGATAACTTTTTTAATTTTTATAGAGACAATGTCTCTCTGTGTTGCCCAGGTTGATCTCGAACTCCTGGCTCAAGCAATCCTCCCACCTCAGACTCCTAAAGTGATGGGATTACAGGCATGAGCCACCATGCCTGGCCTGCCTCTGGACTTTTAACTTCCTAGATTATAGTGGGTCCATCCTAATTGACTGGGATTCAACCTAATTAGTAAGATGGAAATTAACTGATATCTTTATCAATTTAGAGGACTTTGGAAAAGAAAAGTGAAACAAGGAATAATTAGTGCTCTGCCTCTGGACTCTAAAATAAGGATTGTTTAATGATACTGTAATCCCATTACCAGCTCTGGTTGTAGTACCAACTATGATTTTGAAATAAAGGGTTTTTAAAATATATAAATTAACACACCCCAAATTTAAAATCTATCACCAACTTAAAGAAAAAAAACATGAGGCCAGGCATGGTGGCTCAGGCTTGTAATTCCAGCACCCTGGGAGGCCGAGATAGAAGGATTTCTTTAGACCAAGAGTTTAAGACCAGTCTAGGCAACAACGCTACCAGAAAGAAAAAGAAAAAAAAAATCAAGAAATTAGCAAAGCATGCTGGTGCAGGCCTATAGTCCCAGCTACTCAAGACACTAGGCTGGAGGACTGCTTGGGCCCAGGAGTTTGAGGCTTCAGTAAGTCATGATTGTGCCACTGCTCTCTAGCCAGGGCAACAGAGTGAGACCTTGACTCAAAAAAAGTAAATACAGAAAAAGAACATGGAAGTAGTGGCTCCCACTCCAGGAAGATCACTGATGGCAAAGTACGGGGACGAAAAACATATTTATGTTTTACCCTTTAACATAGTGTGAATAGAACAATCTCAAACAGGCATTTTCCCAAGTCTTGGAAATATGAAACAAGGAAAAATGCAAATAAAAAATCATTACCTTTTATGCGAAAATAAGGTCTGGTTGGAAAACTTTAACCAGAAGAGTGGTCTAGATAGCTAAGACTAGTAGGGGATCAGCCTTAGAAGATGATCTGAAGTTGCAAAGATTACTGAACAATCAGAAATGGTATTTAACACACACAAAAAAACCTGAGTTTTAAAATACAAATTATTTTAATGTGTTTTACAAACACAATACAGTTTTTCACCTTAATGTCATTGTTTTCCCCCCAATCTGCTTACTTTCTGTAAGACCTGCATTTTGCTGAATACAAAACCACCAACAAAAATAATTTCTATAAATATAACACAAAGGTTGGGAAGAGAATATTCCATCACTATGGTTTTGAGTATCACATAGGATGAACCTAAACTAAATTATTCTGAGAAATCTGTCATTTTTTGTATAATAACTCTGACATACATATTTCTTTGATTGAGTGCTGCTGTACACAGACAGATCAATCTGTCTCCTTTTATTAGTATTGAGATTTTTAAAGCCTATATAATAAGTTGATTGATTTGATAACATCTTGATTTCAGAGTTTTAAGTGCTCAACTTAACAATTCAGTTATATATAATTATCCAGAAATTGGTATCTGTCTGAGTCTTTTCCTAGTCATATTTATCTTTTTTAAAAAGTTTTCTATTATAGAGATGTGGGGTACAAGTGAGAATTAACTACATAATTAGGCTGCATGCTGGTGAAGTTTGGGCTTCTAACTGGCCCTCACTTCCCTGGTAGAAGACCAGGGGACTTTGTATTGTTAGGTGTTCCCCACCTTGCTCCTGTCCTCCCTTCCCTAGCAGTGCCCAGCAACTCAATCTAATGTGACTAATTTAGTAACTTTTTTTTTTAAGCTATGGATTTTTACCTTAACCTATCTAAAATAACTTTTCACTGGAAAGCAATCCAAGAAAAGGGCCAAACATCCTCAAGAAAACACATTTTCAATGATTTTTAACCTGAGATAATTAAAGGATTATCTTTTAATTTTGACGGGTACAGAATATTTTTAATAGTTTTAGTGTGGTATAATAAGCTGCACATATTTAACATGTATAATTGGGCAAGTTTTGATATATATATGTGTCATGAAACCATCACCACACTCAAGATAATAAATGTATCCGTTACTTCAACAGTCTTCTCATGACCCTGTTAATCTCTCTCAACTACACCCCTGTCACCAATCCCCAACTCCCAGGCAATCACCATTCTTTCTGTCACTAAATATTGAAAAATTTTATATAAATAGAATACAAACTTATTGCAGTATGAGAATACTATTTTATTTCATCTGGCTTCTTTCATTCATCATAATTATTTTGGGATTTATACATGTTGTTGCACGTATCATTAGTTCATTCATTTTGATTGCTAAATAGTATTCTATTTATGGATAAACCACAATTTGTTTATTCATTCACCAGTTGATGACATTTGGTTGTTTCCAGTTTGGTGGTATTACAAATAAAGTTGCTAGGAACATGTGTGTACAGGATTTTGTGTAAATATGTGTTAATTTCATCTAAGAGTAGAATGTCTTGATTATAAGATTGGTTTGTGTTTACCTTTTTCAGAGACCGTTCACCTGTTTTCCAAAGTTGTGCCATTTTACACTTCTACCAGCAGTATATGAGAGTTCCAGTTCCATAGCCTTGCTAACACTTGATATGGTCAGGCTTTTTAACTTTAGACATTCTGATAGATGTGTAGTGACTGTCATTTATACTACTAATGTTGAACATCTTTGCATGTGCTTATTTACCATCTCTGTATCTTTGATGAAGAATGTGTTAAAATCCTTTGCCTATTTTTTTTTTTTAAAGCAGGATTTATTGAGAGGACAGAAAAGCTCTCACAGTGGGAGGGGATCAAAGGGGGTTGCCCCTTTGCCCATTTTTTAACCATGTTGTTTAATCATTGAATTTTGAATGTTCTTTATATATTCTAGATACAAGTCCTTTATAATGATCTGTACACTAATATATTCTCAGTTTATGGTTTGTCCTTTCTTTGTCAGTGTCTTTCAAAAAGTAGAACTCTAAGAATTAAAAAATCTAGTTCACCAGTTTTCTTTTTATGGATCATGCTTGGGTGACTATCTAAAAAAAAAAAATCTGCCGAACCCAAGGCCAGAAAGATTTTCTCATCTGTTTTCTGGTAGAAATTGTAAAGTTCTGAGTTTCAAATTTAGATATAGGATTCATTTTTATTTAAATTTTGTACAAGGTACAAGGTTAGAGTACTTTTGAATCTTGTTGATGTATTATTTTTGTCCATTTGCTATTAATTTCTAATTTTACTAGATTTTAGTCAGAAAGTACATTATACATGGTCATTTATATAAAATGCTATGGATATTTTGAAAGAATATATATATTCTATCTGAATATAAATATTTAATTGTTAGATCCAAGTTTGTTAATTGGCTTACATACATATAATCCTTTATATATTTTTATTTATTTGATCTGTTGTCTTCTGAAGAAAGGAGAACTAAATTCCTCTACTAATTATGGATGTGCTGACTTTTACATTTCTCTTAGTTTTAGCTTTATATGGTTCAGGACTATGTAGTTAATTTTTTTTTTTTTTTTTTTTTTTTGAGTTGGAGTCTCACTCTGTCACCCAGACTGCAGTGCAGTGGCATGCTCCCAGCCACTGCAGCCTCAACCTGCTGGGCTCCGGAGATCCTTCTGCCTCAGCCTTCCAAGTAGCTGGAACGACAGGTGCATGCTACCACACCCAGCTAGTTTTTTATTTTTGTAGAGACGAGGTCTCGCCAAGTTGCCCGGGCAGGTCTTGAACCTGTGGGCTCAGGCAATCCTCTCGCCTCGGCCTTCCAAAGTGCTGGGATTACAGGCTGAGCCATTGAGCCCACTATGTAGTTAAATATTTAAAGGCTCATAATTACTTGTTTATTTTAGTATATCAATATGAAATCTTTTTCTTCATTCCACTTAATAATCTTTGCTTTGAAATTTCATTATACCTAATATTAACACTATTCAAATACTTTCTTTTCAATGGCCTTTTTTTAGGGTATCTTTTCTATTCCAATATTTTTATCTTACTGTATCTTTTTGTTCCAGAAGTGTCTTTTTACCATATATTGCGGAATGTAAGTGTTGTTTTCATGCCACCCATATTTTAAAAGAATTTAAGCTATTTACATTTATTGTGATTATTTATGTATACATTGATATTTTTTGTCTCTTATAACGTTTTGTTGGGTTTTTTTCTTTCTTGAATGTTGCTGAATTTATCAAATATTTTTTTCTTTCTCTCCTCTTAACATTATTGCCTTTCTTTTTTGTGGGGATTATTTTTTATTTTATTTTAAAGATGTGGGAGCCGGGCTCAGTGACTCAGCCTGTAATCCCGCGCTTTGGGAGGCTGAGGTGAGTGGATTGCCTGAGCCCGCGGGGTCGAGACCGCCTGGGCAACTTGGCGAGACCTCATCTCTACAACAAATCAAAAAATTAGCTGGGCGTGGTAGCGTGCGCCTGTAGTTCCAGCTCCTTGGAAGGCTGAGGTGGAAGGATCGCCGGAGCCCAGCAGGTCGAGGCTGCAGTGGCCGGGAGCGGTCACTGCACTCCAGTCTGGGTGATAGAGTGAGACTCCGACTCAAAAAAAAATAAAATAAAATAAAAATAAAAATAAAGATGTGGGGTACAATTCAGGATTAGGTATACAAGTAGACATCGTATTTTGCTTGAAAAATGTATTCTTAAAAAAAAACAAGATTTGTATCTCATCTCATCAACTCTCACTCCCCTCTCTAAAATAATTTATTATATGAGCCAAATATGTAAATTTTCAGAACTTTCTTAAAACTGCATTTATTACTCTATCACTTTATTTTTATTGGCATATTTACTCTTCATTAACTTTAAGACACATATTTAAACTTCAATTTTTCTTTTAAGATGCCAATCTGAGCCGGGCTCGGTGGCTTAGCCTGTAATCTCGTGCCTTTGGGAGGCTGAGGTGAGCAGATTGCCTGAGCCCACAAGTTCGAGACCCTTCTGGGCAGCAAGACCTCATCTCTATAATAAATCAAAAAATCAGCCGGGCGTGGTAGCACATGCCTGTAATTCCGGCTACTTGGAAGGCTGAGGTGGAAGGATCGCTGGAGCCCAGCAGGTCGAGGCTGCGGTGGCTGGGAGCAGCCACTGCACTCCAGTCTGGGCGACAGAGTGAGATGCCAACTCAAAAAAAAAAAGTCAATCTGTACCCTAAATAAGAACATAATATACTTTAATAACTTTTTTTTTTTTTACATGACCTTCCCATCTTCCATGATAAAATCATAAATAATGCTGGGGTATATTGTGTGTGTGTGTGTGTGTGTGTGTGTGTGTGTGTGTGTGTGTGTGTGTGTGTGTAAGAGAGAGATTATAATTAATGGTTTCTTTTCCTCACAATATGTCTAGATATAGTTCTTTTCCTATTAATCATACTTGGAATTCAGAGACCTCATAAAATCTAAATACTCTGTTTCATAACTAAGAGCTTTTTGTCCCTGTTATTTCTTTGATAATTTTTTCCTCTCCAGTTTCTCTTTTCTGTCCTCTTAGAGAATTAAAGGAGATTTGTGTAACTATTACCTATGCAATAAATTACATTTAAAATTTTCTCCCATACTTAAATTTTCTCCCATACTTTTCAAGTATTCCTTTTGTGAGACATTCTGAGAAAATTCCCCAGTTAAATCTTTAGTTATCCTAATTTACATCTAAGTTGTCTTAAACATTTTCATCTTAAACTCCTAAATTATATGCTTGACACTTTTTCATGAATGCAAATCTTTCTACATCATTCTGAATGTCTTCTTCTGATCACTCTATTATCTCTAGGTCTTTGAACATTGTTTCTTCTGACTTTTCATTGGGTATCTTTCTTTCATGATGTTGATTTTCTTTATTTTATGATGTGTCATAATTGTATGCTCATCTTTTGTTTCAGAATCTGTTTGCCAGCTCTTTTGTTTACCAATGCCTGTTTCCAATGATTAATGGGTACAGACAAGTGACTTGTCTCCTGTGTGTGTGGGCTTTCTAACCCACCTGGCAGTCAGTACATTACTGAGGCACTGCCTACCTCTCTTGGGTCTAGCACCCACACTCAAGGATCTAGTTTTTGGGTAAACACAGCTGCTATCCACTACTTAACACAAGGAGAAAAGAAAAATAAAGGCACTGTTCCAAATGTAGAGCTCCAATTAATAACTCTGATGAGCTCTTTGATTAATAATCTGATGAATTCCTCTTCTATTTCATGTTTCCATTGTCTGTACCTCAGGCTTTGTCTTGCTTTCCTTTCTTTGTTACAGTTTTAAATCTATTTTGTTATAGATTTAATTCATTATCCTTGGTTGCTTTGTTTTGTTAATGTTTGCGATATCATGGAATTTTGGCCAGAGCAGGAAGACAGACACATATTAAAAAATAAAAAATCAACTTCTGGCCAGAGAAGGAAGACAGACACATATAAAAAAATAAAAAATCAACTTCCAATTTTCAATCATGCAAGTTGCTCAAATTTAAGGGCTTTACACACTTGTATAAAAAATTATAGTTAACTTTACATAATAAATTATTCACATTACCACTCACAATGATGTCATAAATATCACTGAATTTTAAGATTAAAATAATAGTGTATTTTAAGATGAAAATAATCAAGCATATTCTATAGAGTCTTTTCACAAGAATTTGGACCTCAAGAAATTAAAAGCAACAAATTTGTGATGCCTCAAAATAATTCTACCCAGATCTACTTTATTTAACTTCAGATGTGTTAGAGAATCAATGTAGTTTGATAAGTGATGGAAAGCTACAATCATGTTACCTCTACAACAGTTGTCAAGTTGTCATTTCAACTACGGAAATCCAGCCAAGTTTAACTTTTTCTGAGAACTTGCATAATCATTATAATCAACATCACCCTCACAATGTGTTCTACAAAATGTGCTAAGAGAAACGTGTGTGTGTTTGTGTGCGTGTGTGTGTGTGTGTATGTGTGTGTGTGAGAGAGAGAGAGAAAGAAAGAGACATGGCAGGAACTGTATCTTTAGGGCCCGCCATGCAGTTGATATTCATTAAATATTCATCAAAATGAATTAAATAATAATAACAATACAACATTTTACTTCTGAAGGGTCTAGCATTACCTCTAGTGTCTTGGGTCATAATTTGGCAAATTTCCCTCCAGCCTGAAATTGCTAATACATTTTATACTAGAACCTTTAAGATGAGTGTGTGTTTTCCAGTGCTTCATCACCCTTCAGTCTTGTTCCATCTATAAACCAAATCCGCTGTTACCTCCAAGATTTTTGTTCCATTTGTCCCTTTACCTAGACTCTTTTCCCCTGCTAAATCTCCTTTGTCTTTTCTGTATGATCCTAACTGCATCTTATATTCAATCCTGTCATAGTACTTACCACATCAGACTATAATGCTTCTCAAAGAAAACAGCACAATGACAGGAACTTTCTCAAGTTAGAGCTAGTTATTTTATGTATGTATACTCTACTTCATACTACATTCACACAAAAGTCTGAGATTCATCCGTATGTCTACTGTATAAAAAAATAAACAAAAATAATTGAAGAAGTCAGGAGGAAAGGAAAATAGAGCAAACAATACTATACAATCCTATACAGTTGTTAGAGGTAGGCTCTATGATCCTAGAGGTCAAAGTAAGGTAGATACTACGAGTATCAAGATAAAATAAACTAGTTATGTTATACTTAAACAAGAGAATAGTTATCCACATCTTCAGCTACTAGAAAAGAAAGCAACCTAAGAAAAGTTAAGTCCCTTGCCCAATGTCCCATAGCTTGTTTTGTTAGAGGAAAATATGGTCTCTTGACTTCCAGTACTATTGCTGCAATACCACACTGAAACTGAATACACGATGAAAATTAATTGCTATTATGGCAATCCCTGGAAGAAACAGAAATACTTATTCCCTTGTGAGGGATAGGAAGTTAAATAAGAACCCAACACAAATGTTCTGTGAGGAAGTTTGGTTGAGTTGGAAGATATGAAATGACCTGATTCCACTAAAGAGGAAATAGTAGTGTAGCAGTAACCTTCAGAAGCACATGAGATTCCTACTGCCAGGGGTAGTGGGGGCTGTCAAAGGGTTAGGAAACTAGTTTCTAGAACATTATATATATATATAATCTTAGAAGAAGTGGCTGTTAAGTGCTATACTAGACTATAACTGGGAGGATAGATTTTTTTAAATTTTCTAGGGCACTTCTCCAGAAGAAAACAAAAATTAAGGTCAGGTCTACCTCAGCCAGTAACAGACTTCTGGGCCCCTAGATTCATTAGTTGGCTCTGATGACTGTTTGGCTCAGTTTTCCCTTAGCAAGTGTAAAAAACGCTTGAACACCACCACCCTGGGATCCTGTTTAACCAATTCAGATAGCTGAGGCCTTTTAACTCATATCCAAGTGACTTGGCTTTATACCAATATCATTTCCCCTAGTATAGCCTAAGCTTAAGTGAGAAAGTACACAGCTCAGGGAGCCAGGAGTTAACTGGCTGTCCCATTCCAGAAAGGCCTGGTTCTTTTCTTAGATAAGAAAACAATACTATATCAAGAAGTTGCGATCACTCAATATTACAAATCACACTAGATCCATGACTATAAAAAGAGAATTAGTGAAAATAACATCATCTATTCTTAAAGCATCTCTCTGAGGAGCATCAGGCAATTTAACTTTTCTCTTCCAGCCCAGTCCTTTGGGAAATAAATAGAGGTGATTTATTAAAACTTACATTTTACATATAAGAAAATAACACAAGAAGTTGGGTTGCAGAAAGTGGCAGAGGGGCTTGAGTCTCTACTTGATGAACCACATTTCTTCCTTATAATTATATAACAAACACAGAATATACACATTTACTTGAGTGTAGCAGCCTATAATTTGCTTACATTACAGTCATAAAGTATTCTATGGGCATGGTCTTTCTTGAAAACTTTTGTGCTGTCACTTTCCTTTGCACATGGTTTCTTGCTACCTGTCCCATAGACACCTGTGTCTGAAATGTCCAAAACAGTTTTGGAATGGCAAGCTGCTCTCTCCTACGCCAGCAAGAAATTTCTGCCACTCCACCTGTCCCTCAAAGCAAGGAGGTTATAATAACCTCTGCGAGTCGTCTGTCCATGTTGTGTCTTTTTCTAATATGCAACCAATTTGTTGGTTTATATTGTCTTTACTCCTCCTCTGGCTGTGTAGTATAGCATGACTCTTGGAGTCAGCTAGTACATTAAATTCATAGTATCTAGCTGGAAGTTTTAAAATGAGAGGTGGTAGTGGGGATATGGAAGAGATAATGCATAATATACATAGGACTGTGAGAATGCATGCAATAACAATTAAAGAGCTATTCTTCCCTCCAAAGTAAGATTTCAAGAAAGAGACTCTGCAGGAAGAAAGCAACATTTTGGTGAAAGCCTTCAAATGACCTGGGTACAAAAGGCAGAAATTAAAAGAAACAGACAGCAGTGCCCCCTGGGTTGCTTGTCAAAAAGTCTGCCCTGTACAGTTTCTGGAGAAATGAAGACGTGCAAATAACCTGGACAGATTAACAGCGCCCGAAGATAACTAGCAGGATACAAACAAACAGCACCTTTCACTATGAGGAGGCGTATTCCTCCAGGCAAACAAAGAAACAGGACAGAGTCAACATCTGTTTCATATAACAACTTGGCTGCTGAAAGAAGCAACCTTAAAAAAAAAAAATGGCTTAGCAGACAGTCCTCAAAAATCATTCAATCACTATTGCATGAGTCGAAGTAAATGAGTAAATGAGCATACCTTACACTTTCCACACTACCCTGACTTCTAAAAAAAAAAAATGTTGTCTTTTCTTTACAGGAAAAAAAAATTAAAGTGCAAAGAAAAATCTGCGTGAACTTCCCCCTTCTGACTGACAACAGACACCAGCGAAATCTGAATCGTAAAAGACAGCTAACCGCTTTTCAGCTTTTCTTTGCCTTTCCCGATGTCAAACTGTGCAGACATTACTTCCAAAGAGTATAATGGATAAGGATGGTGGCTGGAACGGAAGATGAGAAGACAATTCAGACAAAACTCATTAGAATATTAGAGGATGAAAACAAGTCATTTGATTAACCCAACCATGGTTCCAGAATTCAGTTAGGAAATATTATGATGTCTGGATTCTTATCAATAAATGATAACAAACCAAATATGTTAAGAAAAAAAATTTTCATCTCTGGATTCTATCAATTCACATATAAAATTTCAAAATCAAAAAAAAAAATCCATGAACACATACAAACCTGTTTATAGATTTAAGGACTCAAAATTTCTAAGATAAAGTGACAGAACTGTGATGTCACTGCAGTGTAACAATGGCTTCCAATTCTGCTAAATGCCAGATGCTTCAATTACTTTGGAATGTGGTTAAAGTATATAAGCTAAAGGACGAAAGCAGTCAAGGGGCAATGATAGAAGAAATCTGAAAACAGAAAGGAAGACAGAAAGAAAGGTGACAAGGTGGAGAGAACAAATCACTTAATATTAACCCCCGTGGAGTGCCAAAACTATGCTAGGTAGCAAAACAAGACTCCAGTGAGGTCTCTTGCCAGTCACTTCTCAGTTTAAACAGGTATCACACCATGAGGGAAAAAAGATCGCTGTGTCTAAGACATAGAGAGGTATGACTACAAAGAGAAAAAATAATCAATATGTGATTGTGTGATGTCTGCACCTTGGGAAAAGGCTTTATTGAATTAACAGATGTCCTTTTCTTGGGGGTTTGGGTGGGAGCAAAGCAAGAGTATAGTCTTCATGAAAGTAAATCTTCCATAATGTGAGCTGTGAGCCTGGCAAACTCTCAGTGCTTGACCAGCATTGACTAATTTAGCCCTCACAGCTATAATAAGGTAGGAACTATTATTATTACATTTAACAGAAAAGAGATACAGGAAAGTAGAATCATACAGAATGTCTGGGCTTTGAAGCAAGCCACTAGGAGGAAGAAAAATTCTTTGAAAGATTAATCCATCTGCCCATTCAGGATCCTTGTTAGGCGTCTTGTACACTAGCCAGAAAAATAATAATCTAGAACAATACGAGCAGAGTAATCAATTAACATCAAAACAGAAGGATTTCAATTACCTTCAACAAAAATCTCCTAAATGAAAGAATATATAGGGGGAAAAAGTTCACTAAGCAATACTGTGAGATGTCCTTCGTAGGGATCAGAACTAACATTCAGACTTGATGGATGGTGTTAGAAAACCCCTTCAGGTACGGAAGGAATTAACCTAGAAATTTGTTCTAGGCCTATAGGAAGTAAGAGTTAGTTTTAATTAAGAAGACAGAGAAGGTAAGTATGAAAGAGGCTCCCCCGAGTGCCTCTCACCTGGTTTACACAGAGACAGTGCTTGTTTTGACAATATAACCATCACAGCTTCCTAGAACTGAGCTTGCCATAAATTATTTATAAATTATTTGTTGAATGAATGAATTAAAGAGAATAAAGATTATAAAAATAAAATGCTTGTGGAGAGTCCCAGATAGTTTGGAAAGTAGAAGTAAGGCAAGCTTGAAGAAATCCAAGGAGGGCAACATGACTACAGTATCAGGAGTCAGAATCAGAAACACAACTCAACAAGTTGAGTTTGGTCTGAAAGACCTCTAAATAAAAAAGTAAGAGATAAAACAAATTATATGGGCAACTGCAATATTAGAGATTAAGTCCTATCAAAAATTTTAAGTAGAGAGCAAGGTGTTCAAGTTTTGTCAATATGGTGTTTCATCAATACACTGCTAATAAAAAAATTCCCTCCCTCTCTTCCTTTCCCAAGTCAGGTTCTCATTCTGTCACCCAGGCTGGAGTGCAGTGGCACAATCACAGCCTCTCCACAGCCTCCACCTCCTGGGCTCAGGTGATCCTTCCAGCTCAGCCTCCTGAGTAGCTGAGACTACAGGTTCACGACACTATGCCTGGCTAACTTTTTTGTTTTCATTTTTTGTAGAGACGGGGTCTCACTGTGTTGCTCAGGCTTCTCTCAAACTCCTAAGCTCAAGCAATTACAGGCATAAGCCACCGTACCCAGCAATGTAAAGACTTAAAATTATGCAGATAATAATAAAAGCAGTAGCAGGTAACACAAAGGAGCACTTCTCTTGTGCTCCCTTGCATGCTTTAAGTATAGAGAACACCAGTTAAGCACAGGCACTCAGATTGATTCCCCTCCTCTCTCTCCAAATAACCTTGGTCAAATCACTCAATTTCACAGTATTCTGGTATCTTGAGATAATAATAACATCTACTCTCTAGGCATAAAGCTGCAAAGATTAAGGGAAAATGTGGAAGGGGAGAGAAAAGGGAATAAAGGTAAAATAGAAGAAGGAAAGTTAGTTGCAATTTCACATAAAGATAGGCATAATCAGTGCAGCCTGATGAGTGGGACAGGTACGTTGCAGAGAGAAAGGCATTCTCAAAACAGCAAAATAGAACTGGCCCATCACACCACCAGTCTAAACTATTTTTGAGTCATCAACCACCTTGTACTTTTACACTTACATTTTCCCTTCATTTAATTATTTTCAAAGATTTCATTAATTTCCTATATTTCTGTTTATGAACATCTCCACCACTGAACCATGAGTTCCCTGAAGACAGAGGCTATGCCTTAGATTTTCATGCTCAGCTCTGAGAACCATGCTAGACACACAATTAATTAGTGTACAATAATTGAGTGAAAGATAGAAAAACATCATGTGAAAAGGAATTTATATGAATGAGCATTATAAGAACTTTTGGGTAAAAGATATGGAAACACTTTCACAAAAAAAAAAAAATGGGTAAGAACAATGAATTATCTATTTATGTACATTACATTTAACGCATATGTAATATATACACACACATAAACATATATCAGGTGTGTGTGCAAACATATAGTTTGTTATTAAGATCTCCCAAACGTGATTTTCATTAAACTTAACTCCATTACTTGTTATTTCATCCCACATCATTTCTTCTTACTAGATAATGAGCACAAGTTCATGCCTTTTCCTATTTTGAAGTGAGAAATTTAACCTAAGGTTGGAAAGGAGAGTAATGACAACTACCTAAAAGGGGTAGAGGAAAGATGTTAGCAGACTAGAACAGGGGCTGTGCTGGTCTCTTGAATTAACTCCAGGAGAAGTAGAACTACTTAGGTATTCATCACTGTCCTGGCTCTCATTATCTAACTATCTTTACCACCTATCTTCCTGAGTTTCTCCCTTGAATTCAGAATTTTTCCCTGGATTGGCAATCTGATTGAACTCTGATTAACATGGCGTCTGAGCAACCCCCCACTGGTGAATAAAAGTTCTACATCTTCACAAACTGATCCTAAAACTCCACTCTTTTCTCCCAAATTTAGAAATTGTCAGTCAAGTAACTCCCTCTCAGACAACTTGATTTCAGTAAGTTGTAATTCTCCTTAAATGCACACACCTTATATCAAGGATGCTCCCCTCTGTAACTAGGATATACTTTAAGTCCTAATAAAACAACATTTTCTTTATATGTGTTAGCCCAGTTTTTCATGGGTTCCCAATCAAGACAAAACCTAGCATCCAGTCTCAAAAAAATATGTGAACTAAAATGAACTAGTGAAAGAACCATCAAGGAATCAACTCCCTCCACTGCTTGCCTCTGAGCATGTGAAACAGGAGACACAATTAGATTCTACTCAGAAAGTCCCCTTTTCCTTGAGTCTCTCAACTGAAAACAGAGCTATTAAAGTGGAGGGAGTGCTGGGCTAGGCGGCTCAGCCTGTAATCCCAGCACTTGGGGAGGTGGAGGATTACCTGAGCCCGCGGGTTCAAAACTCACCTGGGCAACTTGGCGAGACCTCATCTCTACAATAAAAAAAAAAAAAAATTAGCCGGGCACGGTAGCATGCACCTGTAGGTCCGGCTACCTGGAATACTGAGATGGAAGGATCGCCAGAGACCTGCAGGTCAAGGCTGCGGTGGCCGGGAGCCTGCCAGTGCACTCCAGTCTGGGTGATAGAGTGAGACTCCAACCCAAAAATAAATAAATAAATAAATAAATAAAATTGAGAGAGTAAAAGAATCTATGCTTGGGCTAGAAATTTGCTCTTCAATACTAAGGCATGCCAAAAATGCGCATATTATTAGTCCGAAACTAATGTCACCTACTCCAATTCTTGAGGCTGTGTCTTTTACCTACATCTCTCAACCTCATCACATATTAGATTCAAACTATAACATTTCCACTAAACCCTGTGGTATCCTCTCCACTGTAATTTCCATCTCAGCAAATGTTAGGACACAGTTCTTTCAGCAAAATTAAATCTTGCTTCAGACAGACCTATTCCCACCTTACACACCCACAGTCTTCTAACGTAATCTTTCATTGTACTGAATTTCAGTAGCACAGAGCCAAGGTTATAAATTCTGTGAAGTGTTCACTTTTTTTTTTAACTGCCCAGAAACATTCACTGATTATTTCATCCAATTAAACATCATATATTTATTAGCCTTATCAACTAATCAATGGTTTCTTACACCTAGAGGGTGTACAATAAAAGCTTCATGTCCAACCAAATAATAAAATATTAAGTACCAACCATGTTTAAAACCAATAGAATTCTCATACCATGCATTTTGATTCCATGGACTTTTACAATATGTTCTCTGACTAAAATATCCATAAGTAACATTATTGTCACTGAGGAACAGTCACCGGAAACCACAAAGTAGTATTAAAACTTCAACCTAAGAGCACATAGTCTTTTAAATATTTTGTGTAGAAAAAGTGTCTTATAATAACATGTTTTATAAATTTTGTAGTCGAAATGTCATACCAAATGTCTTAAAGAAAAATCAGAATGCTGTAAAAGGCAAAGGTGGCTATAGAACAGACTGAAAGGTGCAAACCTGTTCTAGACATAGTGCTCTGAAGACAGACACCTAAAAAGATCAGTCAAGACTTTATTAGATAAAAATAAGAAGGTACCAAACACTATTAAAACGCCATAAAGCTGGTGTTTCAATTTCATAAAGCTAAAAATAAGTCATAGTTAGAATGACCTAAAAGGAGAATTAAAAATAAAACAAAACAAAATAGGGTAAGGTCTATATCACGAAGTGATTAAAGAGATGGAAGAGAATTCTCTTCTAAGTCATTAAACTCACCAAAATTATATTGAACTCCAGAGCACTTAGCATTTTCCTGTGCCATTAGAGAATTTAGTGAGTTCACTGAATTGACTGATTTCTTTGTTAATCTATTTACATGGGTTAAGACCCTGACTGACATAAAACACTACCAAAAAATGCCAGACAGAGAGTGTAATGAAAGACTGAGTGATGTATGGTTTGGGGTACAGCCTATGCAATGAATGTGCTTGGGCAGCAAAAAACCCACTGGCAAAGATTTATAATCAGAACAAATACATCCTAAAAAGATCTTTTATAATAAAACCTGCAGTATAAACACAAGCTACTTTAAAATACAGTTATTTATTTTTTCCCTGTATATTTTATCTTTCAATGACTATATTAAAATTTTCTTTTATATGTTTTATTCAAGAATAAATTTTTTAAACAAGTGAAACCAATGAGTATAGCATATAAATATGAGTAAAGTGTATAAACTGCCACTAGTAGTGTAGTTCTTTGATTCATACAAAAGGAAAAAAACATATATTACTTAGAACTCTTCAACAATGTCTGCAAATATGTAAAGAGAAGGAAATATTTATAGGAAATATATTATCAAGAAAAAAGGTAAAAGTGAATCACCCTCTAGAATAAATTATCATTATGTTTTAATTATATATACCACATTAAACCAAATTAAGAAAGTTAATCACAGACATAGAAATGATTTTAAATGTTATACCTCCAAGTTCTTTTACATTCAAGATGGCATTCTGGAATGGCACTGCTTTTATACTAAAACCTAAAATCAGAAAACAAAAACAAAAAAATTAGAAACTTTTCAATTAAAATACTTAAGATGCTCAAATCCTCTTTGTTTAGACAGGTTATGATTTACTTTTCTTAGCTCATATTTATACTAGAAACATATAATTTTCAAGATAAACTGATAACCCAATATTCTATCATTTTTTCAAAACATAGTTGTATATTACAGCAAAATATAACTATTCCTTTTACTTCAAAATATTGCCTTATTCTTATTCTAATATAAAATGTTACTGCAACTTTTATCAACTATAAGAAAGATATTTGAAACTACAGAGAAATTTCCACAAAAGAATATTAAATTTACATGGACCCTTGATCTAATTAATTCCTACAGTTAATGACTTATAATTTTTTCACATTTATAGCCCAGAAACTCTAGAAATTAAGGTAAACAAACATTTTACATTAAAAGTATATGGTATTTATGTTAGTATTATTTTTATTTTATTTTGAGTTGGAGTCTCATTCTGTCGCTCAGGCTGGAGTGCAGTGGCATGCTCATGGCCACTGCAGCCTCGACCTGCAGGGCTCAGGTGACCTTCTGCCTCAGCCCTTCAAGTCACTGTAACTATAGGCACGCACCACCACACCAGGCTAATTTTTTTATTTGTTGTAGAGACAAGGTCTCACCAAGTTGCCCAGGCTTGTCTCAAACCCCTGGTCTCAGGCAATCCTCTCGACTCAGCCTCCCAAAGTCCTGGGATTACAGGCTTGGGCCACTGTGCCCAACCAGTATTATCTTTAAAGGACATGGTTAATATGCCATACACTCTTTTTTCTTAAACGTACAATCATAATTATCCATTTATGCACACTCATTCTATAATGTATGTAGTAAAAGATTTGTATTATAAGAATATATTCAGAGTATACAGTTCTAAGATTAACAATGTCTTTAGGGATTAACTATTGCCATTCAAGACAATCAATCCAGTTGTGACATACATGAGTATACATATACCCATACACCACATATAAATATATACAATGAGTCTTTCTAAAAGGATCTACAAGAAATTGGAACTAGTAATAACTCTCACAATAATTGGGACCAGGAAGTCTTAAATGAGAGGGAGATCCTTTCATTTCTTTTTTTTTTTTTTTTTTTTTTTT
>NW_007247119.1:142782-144178 GCF_000164805.1 Carlito syrichta
TAATTTTTTGATTTATTGTAGAGATGAGGTCTCGCCAAGTTGCCCAGGCAGATCTCGAACCCGTGGGCTCAGACAATCCACTCACCTCAGCCTCCCAAAGTGCTGGGATTACAGGCTGAGCCACCGAGTCCAGTTGATCCATTCATTTCATTTGAATGTTTGCCACATGCTTGTATCTCTCTTTTGATTAAAAGTGCCACTTATTTTTAAAAGTTAATATATCACAGTCTCTGAGTCATCCATTCCATTTTTGATTTTAACACATTATTTAATATGTACAATTACTAAAAGGAATAAAACATGGTCCTTTTTAAAGAAAGTATCAACAGAGTACAGAAGACACACACAAATGAATACTTTTCACTGAAGGCAAGACATGGTAGGTACCTGGAAGATACATTAAGTATGATGTGGATAAGAGCAATTTTTTTACATGGTACTGCTATGCTTCATAAAGAAGGAAATTATGCACCTTTTTAGTCCAGTCTATCTTTTGCAGTCCTTTGCTGCATGTTGTCCCAGTATTTTAATAATCTACACATTACCTTCTATATAAGGCAGTACATATTGTGTAATGGTTGAAGAAAGGACTTCATAATGTTGGTAATTTAATCACTAGGTATACATATTTTCTGCCTTCCTGAATATAATACAAACTCAAAAGACAGAAATTCTGAGTGCTCATTTATTAACCTGAGTACTTAGTAGGAGCTATAAAAGTTACCACTGAACGAAAAGTACCTTTACTGGAGTATTGGAGGTGTCGACAGCTGAAATTTGCTGCACAGAAAGCACAGTAAAAGTTCACTGGGTCCTCTAAGAATCTTTCAAAACATACCCTTCCCTTATTGTGTCTAATGCAGACTGACACAGTCAGCACAACATTATGGTTAATGGTGCATGAAGTTACTGAATCTTTGTAAAATAGCAGGAGGAAAGAGGAGGCAGTCCCACGTGGCTGAACCCAGACCTGCAGGAAAGCCTCTCCAGGTGTCTGGCCTCTGGGAAATTAAGGAAAGTCAGTGCCAATCATAATACTCCTGCTGGCACCGAAATTCGCCTGCAGGAGACTTAGATGCTTGAAGGTATCTATCTACCTCACATGAATGTTATATGGATTAAAAGGTAATGATTGTGAAATCCAGAAAATGAAAGTTCTCTGCAAATGCTAAACAGTCTATTAGTGGTTATATTCGAGAAAACTCCCAGTGTAGATTTTCTAGAGTAAATTTTCCTAACTTTGTAAAGGAAACAGTTTTGGAGTATACTAGCAATATTTAATCTGCTTGCTTTTTTTTTTTTTTTGCATTGGAGTCTCACTCTGTCACCCAGACTAGAGGGCAGTGGCCGCTCCTGGCCACTGCAGCCTCAGCCTGCTGGGCTCCGGTGATCCTTC
>NW_007247119.1:144282-171082 GCF_000164805.1 Carlito syrichta
CCACTCATCTCAGCCTCCCAAAGCGCGGGATTACAGGCTGAGCCACCGAGCCTGGCTTGCTTTCATTCTTAAAAGCTGACAATATGCAGGCTAAAAGTGAAGCACTATCCCTCTAGAAATTGCTACACGTATATGTGAAATGCAGCTTTTGAACTTCATTAACACAACAAGCAGGTTTTAGCATTGTTACTGTCTGAAGCCCTTTCATAGTCTTCATAATAAATTGACTACAAAGATGTCCTCAATGTTCACACTAAGCAAAGTAACCTAGCAATGTTATTTATAGGCATATAAATGTTCCTGCAGAATACTCATAAATGTTTTCTCCCCAAATAGAACACACGTGGCTAGATTTATACCACAAATGTATACACAGTCCATATTGCTGTCTCCACATTATTTTTACAGTATAGCTGTAGTAATTAATGTTCAGAGAATAAGTCTAGATAATCAGTCCAGAAAATAAAAAGCAATACTATTCATGGAAGAGAAACAATGTTTTTCTATTTCAGTCATTCCAAAGTTCTGTAAGAATTAAACAGAACTAAAAATTTAAAGCCACACTTTCAGTTCACCACAAGGGCAACCAAGAAGGGTGACTATCAGACTATACTTTACTCCTTAACATCAGGTTGGATGAGGCAAGTGGTAAAATTAATATATTTAGGAGGAATACAAGGTCAAACCTTCAAAATACTTTCTCAAAGGGTTGCTTTGAGAAATAAAAGCTGCCAGGTAGCAAGGGCTATACAGCAAGAATGCCTGGGTTCAAATTCTTGCTCTACCAATTATTGTTTGAATTTGACTGAGTTATTTTGTTAGGAAAGCCTTCTCTGGTGTCCTTGTACGAGGCTGGTTTTTCTGAGTCCATGTTCTTCCAGCAGTACTTCTGAATGATTTTCGCAGTTGTAACTACCTATTGGTTTATTCATTTATGTCTTTCCACTGGCTAGACTACAGGGTCCATAGTGGAGAAATAGTATACAGTGTATTCTGTATGCCAGTGCTTGGCACATAATAGGATCTCAATATTTAAAGATCTCTGCTAAGGGTGCTATATCTATTTGCTAATTTAGCTGTTATAACAATTCTACAGTTAATGTTGGGAATTTTGATGGCCGACATTAGGCAGCCAGAGTGGGCATCTCCTGCAGAGTAAATCAAGATAGAGTTTCCTCAGCACCCAAAAAGAGCAACAGCACAACCTACAACTCTTCAAAGAAGTGATAATAACAACATAGTGCAAACAAGAGAAAAATCCATCAACCTGGGCTGGAGCTGGGCAGTCTCTCGTCTGCATCACCACAGACCAATGGCAGCCTCTGGATGCAGTAGGAAAGGTGAGTGAGAGGAATTCAGGAGTCCTATACTCCTGCTGCAGAACTGGAAGCCCCCAGAGCCTTGAGGGACTCCAGTCCCTTCATGGAAACTGCCTTACCCACAGCTGACCCTTGGGGGCAGCACATCTACTTTCTAACTGACCTGAGTGGAAAAGCCCCAAGGGCAAACTCCATGGCTGAAGACGGTTCTTTGTTGGGCCGGTTGTCTAAGAACACCTGAAGCCAGCTGCACTTTGACATTCACAAGAAAACTGCCTGAGACTAAACAGAAACCCTGTGACACTCACTGCTATAGCAACCTCACTCCCTGTGTAAACTCTTTTGTGCCTCCCCTGCACAGCAATGTTACCCCGGTGGCCTGGGACTCCTTCCTAATCCCCAATGGAGAAGCCATGAGTGAACTTTTGTGGGGTGCTCAAGCTCCTCTCCCCTATCTCCCACACTCCCCTCTAAGGCTCAAAATAGAGAAGCTGGGAAATCCCCAGAGTCACGCCCTCGGCCTAAGCTGGCTGGGTACTTCCTTGGAGTAACACATGCCAAGGACAAAACCCACAGCCATCACCACAGCTGGCTTTCTACCACATGTGCCGCCTCCTGGCCTGAGGTTAACATTACAGCTCAACACATCAGATATAATCCACAGCTTTGAAGAAGGCCTGATGCCAAACCCCAGCTAACACCACTTTCCAAACTCTGGCCACTGAGGACACCATGAGCCAAGGCAGGTACCTAGCACAGGACTGCCACAGCTGACAATTGAAAAATTCACCACACCAAAGCTATATATAACCAAGAATGCCCTACAGTGCATGTATCAGCCCCCTACCTCACTCAAATAAGAAGAAATAGCCTACCCAATTGAGAAAGAACCAGAAAAATAATTCTGACAATATGAAAAAACAGATTTCTCCAATATTCCCAAAAGACCACATCAACTCTTCAGCAACAAGCCATAACCAAAATAAAATTGTTGAAATTCCAGATATAGAATTCAAAAGGTTGATTATAAAACTGATCAATGACCTTCAGGTGAAAATTGAAAACCAACATAAATTTTTAAAACTATTCAGGTCATGGATAAAAAATTCTCCAAAGAGACAGACATATCCACACACACATACCAAGTTGAAATTCTGGAAATGAAAGATTCATTAAGGGAAGTACAAAATTCAGTGGAAAGTTTTAACAGCAGACTAGCAAAAGAAAGTATCTCAGAGCTTGAAGACAAGGCTTTTGAATTAACTCAGTTAGACAATAATAAAGAAAACAGAATCAAGATAACAGAACAAAGTCTCTAAGAAATGTAGGATTATGTAAAACATCTAAACCTAAGATCATAGATGTTCCTGCAAAAGAAGAGAAAGCAACAGGTTTGGAAAACCTAATTGAGGGAATAATGAAGGAAAATTTCTCAGGCCTTGCCAGAATTCTAAACAACCAGATACAAGAAGTCCAAAGAAACCTCAGAAGATTCATTGCAAAAAAGGTCATCCCCAAGGCATATAATCATCCCATTATACAAAGTTAATGTGAAGGAAAGAATTTTAAGTAGTGAGACTGAAGCATCAAATAACTTACAAAGGTAAACTCATTAGAATAACAGCAGACTTCTCAGAAGAAACTCTACGAGCCAGAAGGGATTGGGGACCCATCTTCAATCTACACAAACAGAACAACATTCAGCTGAGGATTTTGTATCCCACAAAACTAAGATTCATAAATGAAGGAGAAATGAAGCCTTTCACAAACAAGTAAATGCTGAAGGAATTTGTCACCACTAGACGAACTCTATGAGAAATAATCAAAGAGTTTTAAATACTGAAACAAAAAGCTAAAATATATCAGCACAAAAACTCTGGAAACCATAAAGCCTACAGGTCTTATGAAGCACCAACATAAAAAAGAGAAAATAAATAAATTAAGCATTCAGGTAACAATCAGTATGATGAATGGAATAGGACCTTATACATTAACTCTAAAGGTAAAATGGTCTCAATGCCATACTAAAAAGATATAGTCTGGCAGAATGGATTAAAAAACACAACCCAAATATCTGCTGCCTTCAAGAGACCCACTTAACTCACAAAAACTCCTGTAGACTCGAGGCAAATGGGTGGGGAAAAATATTCCATGTAATGGTAACTAAAAATGAGCAGAAATGGCTATTCTAATATCAGATAAAACAGACCTTAAATTAGTCACAGTAAAAAAAAAAAAAAAAGACAAAGATGGTTATTATATAATGATAAAGGGATCAATCCAATGAGAAGAAACAACAATTTTATTTTATTTTATTTTTATTTATTTATTTACTTATTTGTTTTGAGTTGGAGTCTCACTCTGTCACCCAGACTAGAGTGCAGTGGCCGCTCTCGGTCACTGCAGCCTCAACCTGCTGGGCTCCGGCAATCCTTCCACCTCAGCCTTCCAAGTAGCTGGAACTACAGGTGCACTCTACCACGCCCGGTTAATTTTTTGATTTATTGTAGAGATGAGGTCTCGCCAAGTTGCCCAGGCAGGTCTCGAACCCGTGGTCTCGGGCAATCCGCTCACCTCAGCCTCCCAAGGCGCAGGATTACAGGTTGAGCCACCGAGCCCAGCGAAACAACAATTTTAAACATATATGACTAACACCAGAGCCCCCAAGATATAAAACAAATTCTACTAAATCTAAATAAGACATAGATAGCAGCCAGGCTCGGTGGCTCAGCCTGTAATCCCATGCTTTGGGAGGCTGAGCGGAGTGCCTGAGCCCGTGGGTTCAAGACCTGCCTGGGCAACTTGGTGAGACCTCATCTCTACAATAAATCAAAAAATAGCCTGGCATGGTAGCGCGCATCTGTAGTTCCAGCTACTTGGAAGGCTGAGGCAGAAGGATCACCAGAGCCCAGCAGGTCAAGGCTGTAGTGGCTGGGAGCGGCCTGGGAGCGGCCACTGCACTACAGTCTGGGCTACAGAGTGAGACTCTACTCAAAAAAAAAAAAAAGAGATAATAATATCATAATAGTGGGAGACTTCAACACTTCACTGACAGCAAAAGACAGATCATCAAGGCAGAACGTCAACCAAAAAAGTTGGAGTTAAATAGGACTTGAGCGGAAATGAAACTAAGACACTTACAGAAATTCCATCTCAAACTACAGAATATACATTTTTCTCATCAGCACATAAAATATTCTGAGACAGACCATATAATAAGCCACAAATCAAGTCTCAACAAATTTTAAAATATAAAAATCATATCAAGCACCTTCTCAGACCACAGTAGAATAAAACTAGAAATTAACTCCAAGAATAACTTGCAAAATCAAACAAAAACATAGAAGTTCAACAATCTGCTCCTGAATGACCTTTGGCTCAAAGATGAAATCAAGATGAAAATTTAAAAGTTTCTCAAAATGAATGATGATGAAACAAGTTATCAAAACCTCTGGGACACATCCAAAGCTATGCTCAGAAAAAAAAATGTATAAGGCTTAAGGCCTACATTAATAAGACTGAAAGATCACACGCTGACAACCTAAATAACACCTCAAGGAACTAGAAAAAACATGAACAAACCAACTGATACTTGACAGAGCAGACAAAAAGATACACAGAGGAAAGGACACCCTATTCAACAAATGGTGCTGGGAAAACAAGAAGAAAAGAAATAATAAAGATTAGAGCAGAACTAGATGAAATTGAAATCTAAAAAACAAGCCGGGCTCGGTGGCTCAGCCTGTAATCCTGCACCTTGGGGACTGAGGTGAGTGGATTTCCTGAGCCCGCAGGTTCGAGACCCGCCTGGGCAACTTGGTGAGACCTCATCTCTACAATAAATCAAAAACCAGCCAGGCATGGTAGCACATGCCTGTAGTTCCAGCTACTTGGAAGGCGGAGGCGGAAGGATCGCCGGAGCCCAGCAGGTCGAGGCTATGGTGGCCGGAAACGGCCACTGCACTCCAGTCTGGGCAACAGAGTGAGACTCCAACTCAAAAAAAAAAAAAACAAGAAATCTAAAAAACAATACAAAGGATCAATAAAACAAAAAGTTGGTTCTTTGAAAATATAAACAAAATCGATAAACCACTAGCTAAATTAATTAAGAAATGGAGAGAGACGATGCAAATTACCTCAAACAGAAATGAAAATAGAGACACTACAGTTGACATGATGGAAATTCAAAAGATCATCTGAGACTATTATGAACACTTCTAAATAAACTGGATAATTTAGAGGAACTAGATAAATTCTTGGAAACATACAACTCCCCAATCTTGAATCAGAAAGAAATATAAACCCTGCACAGACCAATAATGAGTAGTGAGATTAAAGCAGTAATTAGAAATCTTCCAATTAAAGAAAAAAGTCCAGGACCTGATGTATTCACAGCTGAATTCTACCAGATCTTCAAAGAATACTGAAACTATTACAGAAGACTGAAGATAATTCATAATATGAAGCCAATATCACTTTGACAGCAAAGCCAGGAAAAGACATAAACACACAGAAAAAAGAAAACTACAGACCAATATCTCTCATGAACATAGATGCAAAAATCCCCAACAAAACATTAGCAAATTGAATTCAACAGCACATTTAACACACATATACACACCCACCAAAATCAAGTGCGTTTTATCCCAGGGATACAAGGGTGATTCAACATATGCAAGTCGATAAACGTGATCCACTACATGAACAGAATTAAAAACAAAAATCACACGATCGTTTCAATAGATGCAGAAAAAAGCATTTGATAAAACCCAGCATCCCTTCACGATAAAAACTCTCAGCCAAACAGGCATAGAGGGAAGATTCCTCAAAATAATAAAAGCTATATATGACAAACCCACAGCAAATGTCATCCCGAATGGGAAGAAAGCTGAACACATTCCCGTTCAGAACTAGCAAGGCACGGATGACCATTTTTGCCACTACTGCTTAATTTAGTACTAGAAGTCCTAGCCAGAGGAATCATGCAAGAAAAAGAAATAAAGAGAATCTAGATTGGAAAAGAAAAAATTAAATTATCTCTGTATGCCAACAATATGGTCTTATACCTAGAGAACCCTAAAGACTCTACCAAAAGACTCCTGGACTTGATAAATGAATTTTGTAAAGTTTTGGGATACAAAATCAACACACACATCAGTAGCACTGCTATATATCAATGGCAACCAAGCTGAGAATCAAATTGAGAACTCAATTCCATTTACAATAGCAATCAAAAAGCTAAAATACCTAGGAATATATTTAACCAAAGAGGTGAAAGGTCTCTACAAGAAGAACTACAAAACTCTGATGAACACTAGCAGTGGTTTAGAAAGTAACTTTTTATAGAAATTATTAATAAAATCAGGAACTTAGGACTCAGCCAGGACAGTCTGATTGCCCTCTTGCTTCTTCAAACATTAAGTATCCTCTGATGTCCACTGATAGGAAGTCAGTGTGCTGATAGGACAAGGTACTATCCTAGAGTCCTAGCTACATCTCTTAGACTCACCAGCCATATTTTTTTCTTGGACTGGCCTTGAATTCCTCATCTGCAAAATGAGTGGGCTAAATGAACTCTTTGAGGGTTCCTCTAAAATTTGGATTGTTATTCATATTAAACAAGAAGGAAGAAATAACAGTAACCACTGAGTCAATCATCAATGGCCTCTAGTATTTGGCTGAAGACCTCATGGGTAAGTCTCTCAGGCTCCATTCAAACAATTTGAAGGCTGAAGCCTGAGTTACACAGTCATTTTTTCCTGGCCTATCTAAGCTACATTAGTGAGACTGAAACCTCCCCTAAGATTTAACCCCCACAAATTTTTAATAAATATATGACTTAGTAACTCCTTAGGGAAATATTTGTTTGCATAGTCTTTCAGTCTTTGTTTTGCAATCCTTAAATCCAACAAAACCTATGATACGGGGGAGATGGATTTGAAATTTTTCATGTAGGGAAAGCATTCCTGGAATTATAGCAGAATTAGTTTTGGGAGGAAGGTTAGTCTATTTTTGTTCATTGTGTGGAACACATGAGTATTTGACTTGGACTTACATACTGAATCCTCCTCCCTTTCCCTCAAGTCTGTGTGCATGCATATAGATACTTGATGTGTGCTTCTGAAATTCCTGGGTCAATCTAAGAGTTGCTGAAGGGAAAGGCATTTCACAGATATGATGGCTTTGACCCAGACCAAGGGCGTGATTTATGCCATAGCAGTTTCGTGATGTTTGGACAACAGTCTAGCAAAATTCTGCTAAATATGATTTCAACATCATAAAAGGAAATGTAATCTGCTGGCTTTTATAAAACATAATCTTTTAACAGATACCAAAATCTGACTTTCTTGTTTCTCTTGTTGACAGCACATATACAGCCAATACTAAAGTTAATTAAATGCCTTCTTCAAATTTTCTATTTTTCTTTCAAATTGTCATGCTCTTTTTGTATTTTAACTGAATGGTAAACTACTTGACAATTTTTCAAACACAACAATGTATATCCCTGGAAGATGTTTTCGACCTTTTTCAATTCAAAGTGTTCAGTTTACCCTGGATTGTTCTCCATAATGCATCAATGAGATTATCCTAAGCCTTTAGATTCCATTCCTCTGGTTTAAAAAGAAAAAAAAAGTATTTATGTAATCTACAGTTTAACAACCCTTCTTAACAAATTCCTCATGCATATACAGTCAAGAAATTCACTTTGGACAGAGTTCACTTTTGTTTCTAGACCATGGTGCAAGTTACTCAATTTTCTTCTTCCTACCAACAGGTCCTGCTCTATGGAGGATTTTTTGGTCCTTTGAGTTTTGACAATTTAAGTGTCTTTTAAAAATTATGTCAGAGGTGAAAGATTGCTGACATTAACAATCCAATAAAGTTCTGAATTCCCTTTCTAAAGAAAAAGCAGACATTCTTGCCTTGCTGAAATTGGATGGACATACCCTTTTTATGATGTTTTTATTTTAAGAAACCAACTCTCAAGGTAGATTCTTTTTCAAATATTCAAAACTCTTCCAAAAACTATTTCATTTTTAATTGGTTTTCTATTGTCAAAACATTATAAAATAGAGAAATAACTTAAAAGCATAAAACTTCACCCATAATTCAGTTACATCAACAAAACACATTGGTACTTTTAGATGCTCTTTTCCAGTTTTTATTCAGATGTATAGTTTTCCATGGTTTAATTTTAAAAATGTAAATTTCATTAAAAAAATTTTTTCAATAGAAGATTGTATACATTTTTCAATGTATAATCATTTCAATAAAGGTATTATAATGTAATAAACTCCCTCACTGTATGGCATTTAAACTATCCTAAAGTTTAAGTTATTATAGAAAATGTTGCAAGAAGTTGCATTGTACACGTAATTTATTTTAAACTACCTTGGGGAGGTGACTCTTCTCTCTTCCTTCTCTTTCTCTAATCTACTTTTAAATAAACTTTTCTTTCTTAAAATAAATAAATAAATAAATAAATAAATAAAATTGCCAGTGGTACTGATCAGCAGGGGTATATTTTGGTAACTTTTGATTTACAGGAATAATTGCTTTCCAAGAAAAGGAACAGAAAGAATCACAATGTCATCAGTAAAACATGTGCATACCAATGTCACTAGTATTACCAGGATTGGGTCTTAGAATTAAAAAAAAAATTGAGCCGGGCTCGGTGGCTCAGCCTGTAATCCCACGCCTTTGGGAGGCTGAGGTGAGTGGATTGCCTGAGCCCACGGGTTCGAGACCCGCCTGGGCAACTTGGCGAGACCTCATCTCTACATAAATCAAAAAGTTAGCCGGGCATGGTAGCGCGCGCCTGTAGTTCCAGCTACCTGGAAGGCTGAGGCGGAAGGATCACCGGAGCCCAGCAGGTCGATGCTGCCGTGGCCAGGAGCGGCCTCTGCACTCCAGTCTGGGCGAGGGAGTGAGACTCCAACTCAAAAAAAAAAAAAAAAGGTAAATTTAAGTATAAAATTAACATTTTCTTCTTTTTTTTTGGTCTCTTTTACCAGGTACCCTTGAACCTTTTTTATTTATTTGTTTGTCATTTACTCTTCTTATGAATTACTTTTTTATGGGCTTAGCAAAATTTATCTATTAGATTCTAGATGCTATTTGTAAATGTGATTGAATTTTCTAAGTACGACAACTAAACTTTGATCTGTAATATCAGATGCAAATATCTTTCAACAGTATTTTTTAAATATTTATTAAATATTTACTTTGTTAATTTTACCTTTCCAATTATTCTAAATTTTGACATAGCTAAGTCCCTTGATGTTTACTGTTGCAAATCATTCTCTGCAGGCCTCCTCCAGCAACTGTCACATCTTCCACATTGAATGTTTGCAAGCACGTGTGCCTTTCTGATTCCTCAGTTCTTCTCCTAGTCACCTTCTCTCACTATTGGGTTTCATCATTTATTTTAGGTCCTTCTTTCTACTCCCTTTGTTCTACTCCAATTACACACACACACACACACACACACACTCCTGTCTGCTATGAACAACTAAAAGAACTCTGGACCTGAATAGTAAGTGTGAAGATGCCAGCAATGCCTATCTTGAACTCTAGCACTAAGCAGTTTTTGTGGGTCCCCTGATAACTAAGGTCACCCTGCCGGGCTCTTCTCTGCTGCCTGTCCTGCACCCATCCTCTGCCATCACTAACTTGTTTCTCCAACATCTTGCCCTCCTTTCACTACAACAAACAGAGCCCCAACTAATGAACATCTGCCCCTTCTCCCCTGCATCCTTGCTTCCTGCCTCTCATGCTCTTCTCAGCCCTGCCTTTATCAATGCAAGGCCCTTTCACTGAATCATATGAAACCTCACCTTTGTTAAGAAAAGTCTTCGTGTTCCAAGTTTCTTGCTTAGTTTTCTCTTCCTTATTTTAGCAAATACAGCTTTTCCTTCTCTTATCAATGCCTCCTAGTACAAGCTTTGCTTCCTCAGAATGCTTTTAGACCACCACCATAGCTACCGCTTAATGTCCCACCTGAAGTTACAGCATCTACTCACACATGGACCCCCACATTCCCACATATCAAATTTTAAAGTTTGTTCGTCCATCTAAATGAATTCAATATTTGGCTCACAGTAACCCACCACATCCTAGCTGTTTCTAATTTAATGGACCACAGTCTGAAAACTGATGGCCAGTGCTATCCTCCAAGTCTCTCAGTTTTCAGATCTCTAAAACAGTTTACAGTTTAGAGAATATATGACCAACAAATGGAAGCTAGAGTGACATTTCAAGAGAGAACAGCTCTCAGTGGGCCTGAGATGAATTCATTTAGTCACAGTATCAGAGTTCCACATATTGGAATTTGTTTATATTAACATTTTCCTGAGGTTGATGTATTCAACCTCAGCAATTAATGCTATAAAATCTTCCTCAAATATTTCTGGAAAAAGAGAGTATTTTTAAATTAAAATAAATAATCTAATGAAAACATTAAAATACAAATAGAGGGGAGAGGAGGGAAGTGGAGGAATCACACAAATAGCATAGGAGACTAGGATGTCTTGGAGATGAGGAAGAAAAGGAGACGGATCCTGGCACAGTACTCACCTGTGGTTGACACAACGTTTTCGTGACTTTCACTGCAGAGCTTTGACAACAGACTGGTCTTGCCAGAACCCGTGAGTCCTATGCAAACCAGGTCATATTCTGGTCGTGCGGGTGGCGGTCCCTTGCAGCAAAGTGCTCTAAAACACTGCCAAGAGAAGGGGGGAAAAGGTAGGTCTTTTAAATAAGATTGTGGAAACAAACCTTACATTTAAAATGACTAAATATTAAGAAGTAATTGAGTAAACTATTAATTATAAGGAAGAAAATGTTAACTTTAGAGTAGAGAAACGTGGAAACACCACCCCAGCCAAGTGATCAAAGTTAATATCCTCAGTTATGAGACATACGTCTACCTCATGGCCTCCCTTCCTGCTGTGGCAGCAGGTGCACTGCGAGGAGCATGACATTGTCCTGGCACATTCCTGCCAAAACTGCACAACCTGAATTCAAGCATGAGGGAACCAGACACAGCTGATCCGAGGAGAACTCTGGAAGACAATTGGCCTGCTCGCCTCTAAAATGCCAATGTCGAAAAAAAAAAAAAAAAAAAGGAAGGCGGAGGAACTGTGCCAGGTTAGAGAAGACTAAAAAGCCATATGAACAGTTGCAATGCATTTTGGATTGGATCCTAAATTAACAGGAAACAATGCAATAAACAACATTATTGGAATAGTAGGTGAGGGCTGAATATTAGATAACAGTGTCGCATAAGTTAAATTTCCTGACGTGAATAGCTATACTGTGATTTATATAAAGAAAATCATTGCTCTGAGAAAACATTCTTTTTTTTTTTTTGAGTTGGAGTCTCACTCTGTCGCCCAGACTGGAGGGCAGTGGCCGCTCCCGGCCCCCGCGGCCTCGACCTGCTGGGCTCCGGCGATCCTTCCGCCTCAGCCTTCCGAGTAGCTGAAACTACAGGTGCGCGCTACCACACTCGACTAATTTTTTTGATTCATTGTAGAGATGAGGTCTCGCCAAGTTGCCCAGGAGGGTCTCGAACCCGCGGGCTCAGGCAATCCACTCACCTCAGCCTCCCAAGGCACGAGATTACAGGCTGAGCCACTGAGCCCGATTCTGAGAAGACATTCTAAATACTTCTAAGTATTTGGAAATAAAAGAACTTGATGTCTGCAATTAACTGACTCAGAAAAGTTCTAAATCTACCTCCACCTGAGAAGAGGAGTGACAAAGCAAGCATGGTAAAATGTTTATGGCTGGTGAGGCTGAGCGAAGAGACTGAGGGAAAACCTCATTCGAGTCTTACCATCCTTTGATATCATTTCAAAATTAAAAGATTTTTAAACTCTAATATTAGAGTGCTTGCACACATAACTGCCTTCCTGGCCTCTGCCAAATTCTGTTTTGTGTCAGCTGACCTCAGGGTACTAGGAACTGCAGTGTAGCTTGTGCACTGCATAAATAGTGATTGCTCTGCAAGAGTTAAAGTCAAGGGGATCTGGGGGACAAAATATCATTCATGCAGTTTTTGATCTTTCTACTTATCCCCTATCCATTTATTAGGGGCCAACTCTATGTCAGCTTGTAGAGTCTAAAATATTCTGGCCCTGAATGATTCATGAGAGAAAGTAAGAGGGAGAGACGGGGAGGCAAGGAGGAAGGGAGGCAGACCCATTCACTCCTGGGTCATCTGGAGATCATAAGAGAAGAGACCTATAAAAAGCCTGTGTTGATTCTTCTCACTCAGATAAAATCTGAGTCCTAATTGGCTGTCATGCTCTCATAAATCAGGTTTGATTATTTCTCTTCCTTATTTCTCACATCTAGTCAACAAGTCCAGTCCATATGAGCTCTGAAGCAACTCTAGAGCCTGTCCACTGCTCTCCAGCTCAAGCCATCACCCCCTGAATGACATCAACATTTTCCCACTGGTGCCAGCATATTTATTCTTGTTCTTTCTGCTTATAAAAAGAAAATCTTATCATATCTGCTTAAGTCACCACAGTGACCTCTCCCAGCTCTTGGGCCCAAACCCTTCCCAAGGTCCACTCTACATTCTGTGATCTGCTCCTGCCAAACCCACCATCCTCATGGCTCATCACACCCCCTGAATCCTCCAACCCTTGCATTTTAATCGATGCACTTGCTATGCTGTTCCTTCTTCCCCCAATTCTTGGCTTAGCCAACTCCTTAACAGTTTTTAGGTCTCAGCTTAATCACCCCTTCTTCAGGGCAGTCTGCTCCGATCCTAAGGCTGTGCTAGCAATTCGTGTCAAGTTCTTACGGTACTTTTGTTAATTCATCACAGACAATTACAGTTTCTTTTTCATCACCAGACTGTGAGAACCATGTCTGTCCAACTTCATCCCCATCCCATTATCCCCAGTGCCTAGCAGAGAACATGGCACAGAGTCTACCTTCGCTACGTAATTGTTGAAGGAAAATAGAACGGCATTTAAATGACATCTAAGAAAAGAAAAAAGAAAACATAAAGGCTAACGGGACGCTTGATCTATGTTCTCTGGGTCCCTCACGCTTCAAGAAAATCATGTTAAAATAAGAGAAACCCTTGACTTTTTGCTTCACTTCAATGCCAGAAGTTAGATTTTTCTCGGTAGATTAGAGCTTCTTTTTGTCCTCAATTCTCTTTCCCTCAGTTTTTAAGAGGTTCTGCCTACTTCTGGTAAACAATTCTATGACCCATATTCTTCATGGATTTATTCAACTCTAATCGTATTTCCTCTCAGTCTTTTCAAGCCTGAAGAGTCCTACTTATTTCAGTCTGCCTTCATACAGCAACCCCTCCTCCTCCTCCTCTGTCACATTAGGCACTCTTCTCTAGCCTTACTTCAGTCCCAGTATGCCTTCTCCTACAAGATTAATAACCATAACTACCAACGGCATACTAGATGCCAACACATTACATCCCAGATACATCTGAAGGCTGGCTGATATTGTCTGACTTGTAATGAACTTGTAATAAAGTCTGTCTCTCAGACTCATGATGAGAGTTTTTCTCTGAGATAGATGTCTGTCTGTCTGTATGTACCTAATCCCTCAAAGACGGCCACTGGCTAGCAGCAGTTCAAACTTAGGAGAGGCCTTCCATGTTCAGCTATGACAGGCAACAACACTAGTCATACAGTCTCTCTTACCAGGCTGCTTTGATTTTTGCTAGGAGGAAAGAGGGAGACCCTATTGATGCTCTGGAGCTTCTTATTTTCACTCAGCTCCTCTGCCAGAATTCCTCTGGACTATCTCCCAGAGGAGGACTGGCCGAACTGCCCTGGTCCAAGCTATTATAAATCTTATATGCAAAAGGAAATTGTATATGACTGATTGCTACAGCATCCTGTTTAAAGTATTGACATACCGTTATCACTCAACATATTTTGGCACAACCTCATGTTCATGTTTTTGTTTTTGTTTTAAACCCAGAGTATAAAAGCTTTGTAGCCAAGCCCATTAACATCTATTCTACCTGTTAATTTATTCTAGGTCACCTAAGACACTTCTGACATAAAAGACAATTTAGCAGCGTCATTCAACTCCACTATCTTCATTTATCTTCTCTTTCTATATTTTTACCAGTGCTGTCATCTCCACTCCCATGGTTTCAATCATATAGATGGTAAAGATATCCAAAATGACATTTCCCCCTGTACCTCCCCAATCTCTTTCCTAAAAGCCCAGGCTCTGCAGTTCCAACTTTTCTGGAAGAACTTAAAGTGAAACTGAGTAAATCAAAATCCTCCCCCAAAAACCACAGGATATGGAAATAAGGTTATTTTGGAACATAAAGGCTAGATCGATAGTAATTACAAGGTGAAAATCTTTGAAATAAATCACATACTCTTAGAAGTAAATATGCATTTGAAATGAAGAAAGAAATAAATCCTATGGTGTTTTTAACAGGAATAGTGTGGGATTTTGAGTCAACAAAATAAAACTTTTAAGAGTATTCTACTTCAAATGGGGAAGGAATGTTCACATTTTTTGAGTCAGTTCCTAAAAACCGAAGAGAGTTTTCATTTGTTTTTTGTTTTAAAGCTTAATGAGGCTTTGGATCTTATAGTCAATTTACTTAAAATTACTCATTTTAGCCTCTAGACTATACTGTACCAAAGTTCATTGTGTTTGTCTCCTACAGCAGCTCTCGCATTGTTAGTAGTAAGCCCTTTTCACTGTTGTACAATGCGAAACACAATGCCGTCGGCAGTCCTGACAGCAAGCGGCAAACTCAGGCTTCATTCCCAGGCCAGACACTGAGGCATTGTATAACTCTGTTCAAGCCTCATAAACCTATCCATGCTTCAGTTTCCCCATGATTAACCAGTAACGTTTTAACACTCTCTGCCACTTCCTTTCTTCAGGAGGATGTTATGAGGCATGGGTTCAATGCATTATGCTACTAAGAAAGGTGCCATGAGGGTAAATAATTCTTCATCATGATGCTCATTTTCCCAAGGTATCTTGAGTGACAGTCAGCTTTCTCAAGCAAAGGCTTGACAGCCCAACACACAGCCCAGACTGTAGTACTTCCCCTTCCAGTCCCCAGCAGCCTCCACATGCTCCATATCCCATCCTAGTTCAACCCAAGACACTAACAACACACAACCCTTGGCTCTCCCTTGCAGGAGGAAATAGAGAACAGAGACAGTCTGAATTATAACTATAACCTTGATCGGGGGTTGGGGGAGTGTCACTGACTGCTTCAGTTCACATGGGTCAGTTAGGACTTGTTCCTGTCTAAAAGAACCCAGTGCACCTACCATATTATATCAGGACACAGGATGATTACCCCCTAGCATGTGCCCACAAGCTTCTACCAATGTTGTAAGTGAGGAAACAGAAGGTCAAAGTCTTGAGAGAGGGCAAAGAACAGAATCAC
Source organism: Carlito syrichta (assembly GCF_000164805.1). Taxonomy (NCBI): domain Eukaryota; kingdom Metazoa; phylum Chordata; class Mammalia; order Primates; family Tarsiidae; genus Carlito; species Carlito syrichta. Next base: position 160,027 of record NW_007247119.1, read on the forward strand.
CAGTAATAACTCTGCCCACATCACGGACTTTGGACAAATCATATTATTGTATATTCAATAGCTAAAATATGGATTAGCTAAAAAGCAGCAGCAAAAACCTTAAGAATATCTGCTTGCAAAGGAAGATGATCACATGTATTAGCAATACAAATAAGCAAAAGCGAAAACTGCAAGGGTAAAATGAGGATTTGCACTTCAGCCTAGTGACCTAACACCAAAATAGCAAGATCATCTTAAAATGTGCCCATTTCTGTTGGGTATAGTGCCAGACACTCGGTAGGTCTGCCAAAGCACTGTATATAAGTAGGTAACTGGTAAATAACCACTCAACAAGTCAACACTATAAAGCACTAATTAAACATTAAACTGCATACTTCATTTCTGTCTACATTTCTACCTTAGTGACTCCAGCTACCCTCCAAATTATTCTCTAATCCCTTAAATGGTCTGAGCACTTAATATGTCTGTGCCACCTTGGTCCCGTATACTCAGAATAAAAGGTCCTCTCTCTCTTGGCTATTTGGCAAACTCCTATTCAAAGTTTTGAGGACACTTCTTCTGGGAAGTCTTCTTCAATTCCCTTGGAGAGAACTAATCTTTTCTTCCACTTCTTGGTCCTGTACACAATAGCACTGAAGTTAATATTACACCACATGTATTCTTTCCTAACCATAAGATTCATTAGCTGATACAAATATCCACATACACCCAAAGACACAGTCATTCTTGGTCCTATTATGGGTTCAAAAAGCCTAATTTTACAGCCACCAAGGGTGGTCAGGCACCAAAACAAAGCAGCAGACTTGTCCCACGAATACATATTTCTAGACGAGAGTCTTGCTCAAAACTCTCCTACCCTGGCACTGGCCCCTGAACTGCCAGTATTTCCTACCCTCCTGTGTCGCTAAATTCCCAGTTGTTTGGGACATGGCATTTGTTTCAATTGACGCTCTGTTTTTCATCATGAATACAAGATTTTATTCTGAGCATGATTCCAATTTGATTGAAGCTCTGTGTAGTTGCTGAAAACTTCTCTTCAGTCAGGCTTCGGGACTTCCCCACAGCCAGACAGTCACTGCCCAAACCCCAAACTGATGCCTCCTCATTTCGATCCAGGTCTTGCCAGACAGAAACGCAAGGTCTCCTATGGCACATAATCAAGTCTTTTTCTGTGTAGCCCAAGGATGGGGCCAAGCACAGCACTCAATAAGTTTTTGTTAGATTAATGAAATGTCTATGAATTGGTACTTAAGAGAAAAATCACCCACAACTTTCAATGAATTTACTTCTCATGTAGTTTGGTTTCTAAACCAGAAAAGGCAGCTGTACCCTCACCAATTCTCACAATAAAAAAATTTTTTAAAGGAAATCAATTTCTAGAAGTACTAAGCACTGAACATGCTTAATGAATAAAACATTAAGAAGTACTTAAATATCTAAAATGACCTGATTTAGAACAAAATATTTTTCAAGTCTGTAACAGTTAGATATGGATCTGTCTTTTGACACTATAATTCAATAAAAAAAATACAACACAATACAAAATGTGTTACAGGATTTGTCAGAGCTGCTTGAGCTCTGTAGGAGACATGAGGAAGGAAGGAGAAAAGGGTGTTCTAACAACTTAAAAACAAAACCGAAGGCAGTTAATACTATTGACTACCAGATATAAGTGATTTATGTGTATTAATTCATTTATTCCCTAGAAAAGTATTAAATGACTCCCATTTTAAGATGAAGAAATGGAGGCTCAACAAAATTAAGTAACCTGCCTACGTGTGACAGGATTCAAATTCTAGCTCTGACTCCAGAGATGTTTTCTGAGCTACTGGAGTAATAAGCCTCTAACATCTGAAATGTGTCATGCAGAAGAGATTTTAGATCCACTCTTTGTAGAGGACAACACAGAGATAAGAAAATATCCCAGAGAGCTATTAGATGGCAGAGCTGGGGTTCAAGCCAGGGCTGTTTAGCTCCAGAGCCCTGGTTCATGTCCTCCTTGCTCTGGCAAAACCAAGTCTGGAGTCAGGGATCAGAGCATCAGAAGTGGGTTGATTCTGTTGTTTTGAGGGGGGTGAAAGTGGGATTTAAGTAAATCTGCCTGTGTAAGAGAAAGAGAAACATACCTGGCAAAGGAAGAGGATGCAAGTCTTTGTATTGCTTCTTTACTTGCACTGTCAGATTTACAGCTAAAGTATCTTTAATTCTAGGCAAAGGGGACCTGCAGCTCTCTCCCCAGTTAGAGACAGTGAGAAACAGTATTCTTAAGGTTTCTGTCCTGCTAAATTAGGCAGTAGGGAAGGAGGAGAGGGAACTGGTTGGGACTAAAGACAAGGATACTAAACTGCTGCAGGTTTCTCTTTCCCAATGTTTGGTTCTTTCATTAACCCTTTTCTGTCCTCTGGAAAGGATAAAGCTTATTTGTTAAGAGAAGCCCATGCTTGCCTGCAGATATCTCCAATTCTAAGCACGGTAATAATAAGGAAAAAAAGTCTCTATTGGGCCAGTATTCAAATTTCTCCCTCAAGACATACATAAATGTAAAATATATCTCAATAAAGCAAATAAATAGGGAAATAAGCAAATACTAAATAAAACACAAAGTGTTGTGGGAAAGAATGGAAGAAAACACAAAATAAACTGGGTTGTATGGAAAGGCATGTGAAGGACAGGATCTATAAAGAACAAGCAATCTCTTAGCTAATCCTGTCTTTCTATTTGCAAAAGAAACAAATGCCAGATATGCCCAGCATCTCGGAATAAATAGTGGTTTTTTGCAAACAAGTTCAAAATAGCACCTATAGCAACAGAAATAATAAACAGGGCAATGGAGTGCTGTGAAGAGGCCCTTGGCCTCCAGACACATCCCAGTCGAAGACTTCCCCACATCGCAAGAGCAATCCACTTTTTGAGGTGGAAAATCCTGTTGCCCTTTAAGACCCTCGTGGGAAAAACAATAAATTGTTTTTACAGAAGATGGGTCAAACCTTTCGGCCATGTGGGCTGCTCCGAGCTCACAGATGAAGGCTCTGGCCCAGAATTGTCCCAGGGCTGAGGCTTCTGGCCAATACATCACACTGCCTCAGGACACTCAGTCTGTCTTTGCCTTACTCTTTGTATTTCTCAATCCACATTCCTTTTTGGGGTGAAATACTCCATTATTTCTGCTTTGTTCTGGGCTGTCTCCTGTCTCTGTCCCTATTAACTCGTGGCAACAAAAGAAACAAACAGAAGCAGGGGATTTCATGCTTAGCAGCTATAGACATTGGCCTCCCGGCTTTGCAGAGGGGCAGACATCTGAGACTTTGAATGGAAGAGAGTGCCGCTGCGTGAACCAGACCCGGGGCCCACGTGGCTCCCAGTCTGTGCATCAGCCATCCCTGATCGCTGGCATTCATGAGTCCCGGTACATGAATTTCAAGATGAACCAAATGTGAAGTTTCAAAAGTTTGGGCATGTATCTGATAATAAGTATCTTTAATAATTATTAAAGAGACTAACTCAAGATTCTCGAATATTTTTAGCTATCAAAAAAACTTCAGTCTTCTAACATAGATCAGAGGAATAGGATTTTTGTTGTAAACTATGAAACTGAAAAAGGAAGCTAAGTAAAACATAAACATATCTTTCTTTTTTTAAAAAAAAATGTCATTCTTACCTTGTAACAGACAGACGGAAAACCTAATTTTTAAATATCAATTTGTATAATAACAGAATTATGTAATAAAACCAGCAATAAAATCTCCAGACATGACTGTGTGTAATAAGACCCAAGCTTTATATGCCATATTCATAAACATCTCCAAATCAGGACTTCACCTAGGCCAGTTTCATACCACATGCTATTTTTTTCCCCTAAAGAGCAAAGAAATACACATTTAGATGAAAGTGAATGAGAAACTAACACACTTTGTATCAAATCTCTTTTTCTGGTCATCTGAAGAGAATACTTCTAAACAGAAAGTGGGACATAAAAACACATTAATACTTTAAGTTCCTTACCAAGGGCATTTCTCTATATTTTATATACTTGAGAAGAGTTGGGGCATAAAAATATTTAAAGAGCTGGGCTCTGTAGGCAAACCTTCACATGGATTATCACCAAAAAAATCCCCAGAAAAGATGTCAATTAAGTAGATTCTTTCCAGACTCGGTGCTTTTGGAACTGGAGATGGGGTGGACTGTAACCAAAAAAAAAAAGGTGGGGGAGGTGGAACAAACCAAAACTGTTGCTCTTAAAGTCCTTAACAGTGGAAATCTTCTATTCCTTCCCTTAACAATCTTCAGGCTCCATAAAGATGACGCTAAGCCCGATTCTATTGGTCACCAATTCCTGTCAATCTATCCAACTCCGCCTCTACTGTCTCTGTGTTCCTCTTCAGCCCCACAGCCTTTGTTCAGCACATCACCAGGGTTCCCTGAATAACTACACTATCTGTTTTCCAAACTGATGTTATTAGCTCAGATCTTAACCAACTCCGGTTCAGTCTCCAGAATACCAAGTTATTTCCATGACTTAAAAGTTTTTCATGGCTACCGACAGCTGTCAGAATAAAGTACTTATTTAAAGAGACATGGATCTTTATGATCTGGGCCTTTGCCTTCATTTCTGGTTTCCAGTGGTTGTTATGGAGGTTACATGAAACAATGTCTGTGAATCACCTAAAACAGGGTTTGACACATACAACTTAATTGATGGTAATAATATTTATTATTGTTATTATTTTCCCATCATGAACATAGTCTTCATGGCAATCATAGTAACAGCATTTATTGTTGTTGTTATTATTTTCCCACTATACACATGGCCCTCGTGGCAATCATACAGACCTTTGTGTAGTTCCTGATCCATTCACTTTCCTACTCCGTGTCAGCAAAGAGGCCAATCTTCCGCCTACATATCAGTCACGACTATCTTCCTCTGGCTGACTCCCAGCCATCCTTCAAAAGTCAACTTAATGGTCATTTCTTCTGGGAAGACTTCTGTGACTCTTAGCCTGATTTAGATGACCTTCTCTAAACTCCCTTAGCACCTTTTCTGTTCCACTGTTGTAACACTCCTCATTCTCTCAAGTGAAGTTGACATACAGTCCATCTTCTTCCACTAGACTTGGAGCACTTGAATGCAGGCACTACTAACTCAACTTTAGAACCTGAGTGTCTGGCCAAGTATCCACTGTGTGGTAGGATGTACTTCCCAGTGACTAAGTGCATGGGTTTGATTAAGTGCGTGGTGAGACAAACATGAATTCTAGAAAATAAGGATCATCTCACCTAATAGAAAACAAGGATCATCTCACGGTAATAAATGAGGTATCAGATACCAAATGCTCAGCATAGTGCTCAATAATCAGTAGGTATTATCACAAGTATTATTACTGGATTTTTCACTTAGAATAGTGTTTTCCTGAGCCAGGCATAGTGGTGCATGCCTGTAGCTCCAGCTACTGGGAAGGCTGAGGCAGAAGGATCACCTGAACTCAGCAGGTCAAGGCTGCAGTGGCTGTGAGTGTGCCATTGCACTCCAGCCTGGGCAATGGAGTGAGACTCCAACTAAAAAAAAAAGATAAAGATAATTCAGGGTTTGGGCCTATTTCATTTGGTCAAAGATCTTGTACAACACACCAAATACCAATGGTGGCTAACGAAACAGAGGCAGTTCTTTTAGGATCATAATATGACGTGTAGTGAGACAATCACTGGATTTTTTTTTCTTCCCCTAAGAGGGGAAAACCCCTAAAAAATACCTTTTAAGCATTACTGATCTATCCTAACAACTAAATCTATTCTCTTTGAATATGAATCTCTATGCAGACCTAGACAAAAGCATAACGGGGTGGAAGTGTCTGTAATCCCTGTGCATCCTCACATCAAGTTGCTTTAACTGCTGACAAAGACAAACATTTACTATGGTCTAGCGCGGAGGAGCCAATACAGTGAGCTAGATGCTATCTCGCCTCACACATCAACACACGTGCCAGACAGAGTCTGATTGCAAAGTCTGTTATTGGTGATGAGAGAGGCAGAGAGGGCACAGCTGGATATTTCAGATCCACAGCTGAGCTGGCAGCAGTGGGAGTTCATGCCATCTTCTCACTTTAAAAGCTGGAATGAATCTGTGAGAGTTATTTAAAGGTGTGTTTTATTAAAGAAGCACTTTCCGACTACTGTCAAACTTTACAAGCAAAAGCTTCTACGTGGGGTCATCTGTGAAATGTCAATTGATTTTTTCTTTCGGCATCCACAAATAACTTAAAGAATAATCCGTTTCCTCACAAGATTTAAAGTAGTGTGTGGACTTAATTTATATTATAAATGCTTTTAGTATTTGCTTTATTTTATTCCCTAAAATTAGTACAGGCACATATACCTTTAACTATGTTCCTTGAGTTTATAGCGCAAACTATGTAGATTGTACATATAGCAGATTAATGAAGATATTAGAGAGAGGTCTAACTTATTTAACCAGGGTCTTACTAAAATAAAGTCTGAGTCTCATCAACTCTTTTTTTGTCAAATAAAGCATCTACTCTTATCAAAAGAATTTTCAAACTCTTTCAGGAAAATATTATACTAATCCCAAGTGTTTTATAAAAAGGGTGTCCTCCTTTTTCTTTTGTACAAAACAGGGTTCTGATTGCAAAGAACACAAAAGTGACTCATTGGAAGGATACTGACAATTCACAGAATTGAAGAGAATGCTAAAGAATGGCAAGAACCAAGGCAGCCCAAGGTAGCACCACGGCAACCATTATCAGTTTAGGGTTGCCACTTATGCTAACTGCTTGCAACCCTGAGCCCAACTCTGCTGCAGCCATGAGAATGACATCTGAAGGCTCCAGTCCAGTGCAAGGAACCACTGAGCTGTAGCATCTAATCCGTCAAGCCTTGCTTGGTCTCATACTAAGACTCTAGCTGCCGGGTTGTTGAGAAATAAATAGCTGCCCCCTACCTTTAGCAATGGAAGGAAGAAGCCCTGATTCCAAGTTTTTATGGGATTTTCCCCAAAGTCGAGATCCATTTGCAGGGCAGCCAAAAACAATATCAAGTATGCATCGTGTCCTCTGGCCCAACAGAAAGAAAGCAGACTTATCTATGACTACAATTGAAAGACATAAAACAGAACAATATTTGTTCATCTTCCAATTTCATAGACATATTCTAACAAAATATGCTACAGTCTTGAGAATGGCTAAGAGTCAGGCTGAATCAAGGAAGAGAGCAGGACGAGAACTAGCAGAAAATCTGGTCTGGATTTTCCTGAGCAAACACATTTTGCCCTCTCAGTGTCCCACTTGCGTACTGTTATTTAATTTAATACTCGCCTCTCTTATTCAACAAGTATTCCCTTCTTCCTTTCCACACTGTCTACCAATAAATTATTATATGTAAGAAGGTACAGGCTGGTTGTGTATGTGGAGGTGTCAAATACCTGACAGTTCTTATCACACACTTGTATATTTTGCTTACCTTTCAACTTCAACATCTTATAGGAAGAAAATGGGACAGGACATAAAAGCCATGTGTAGCACCCAACATTTGTTAATTTAAAAAGAAAAAAAGGCCAGGCACAGTGGTTCAGCCTGTAATCCCAGCACTTTGGGAGGCAGAGGTAAGAGGATTACCTGAGCCCAAGCGTTGGAGACCAGCCTGGGCAACTTGGTGAGACCTTATCTCTGCAATAAATCACAAAAACTAGCCAGGCGTGGAGGCATGCATCTGTAGTTCCAGCTACTTGGAAGGCTGAGGCGGAAGGATCGACTAAGTCCAGCAGGTCGAGGGTGCAGTGGCCGTGAGCGTGCCACTGCACTCTAGCCTGGGGGACAAGACTGAGACTCTAACTCAAAAAAAAGAAAGAAAAAAAAACTTCAATGGGGTAGGCTTGGATACTGTTTGTCACTAAGAACACAGATATAATAAACTTCGTACAGATGTTTGTGACTAGGTTTTTTTTTTTTCTTTTTAAAAATAAAAAGTTAGCCTGAGATGTAAACTTAAAGCAACTCTGATTTTCAACATGTTTGTCTAAGTAGGTATAATCTTTCAAGTCTCCTTTCTACAATTTGCAAATCACATCGCAATGGTGAAGCAACTGTTACAACAACAAAAAACTTACTCATGTGGAACATACCAAAAAAACAGAGCAATCATATTTATGGCTAGCAAATAAATAAATAAATAATGATCCTTGGCTAGCAGACTCAGCTTTCCCAAAAGAATAAAACCTGAAGGCTCACAATAAACTATTATATTAAAGAAAAAACAGTGGGGAAATGGGAGTGGGAGGGAAAGAATTAGACAAAGGCATGTCTTTTTTTAAAAAAGGACATTATGCCTCATTTATATAGTGAATCTGTGGAAATAATTTATGATGTTCTATACAAGGATTATGACTCCAACCTGAACAGACTCTGTAGCTCCCCATGGCTCTCCATAAGCAAGAAAGGGCATACTCATGACTCTTTGACTTTAGTGTTAAATTGATTTTATAATTGCAATAATATTGGATACAGAGGTCCTCAAGGGAATTGTTCATGGACAAATTAGAGACAGTGTTTGCCAGAGATAAAAAATTCATCACCAAAAGCATACATAAAATGTATTTGAGATCAGGGCTTACTTAGAAAGACATAAGGGGAATAAGACATCATCAGAAAAATGCAAGAATTCTCTGTGATATAAAAAAACATCTATATTCTATATAAAAGAATTCTATATAAAAGAATTCTATATGCAAGAATTCTCTGCTATATAAAAAATTCTATATTCTATATAGAATTCTATATAGAATTCTCTGCTATATAAAAAACTGTTAGTCTTAACAAATTCTGTACTTATTAAAACAAGACCTCACTGTCACATAATCTGGGAGCAATAGGGTAGGGGAGAGATTTTAAAACTGCCCTGAGATTATCTTAACCAGCAGGACTTCCAAAGCAAATATACAATAAAGACCACAGCGCTCTTCAGTTCTATTAATATTAAATTTCTTTCTTTTTTTTTCTTTGAGTTGGAGTCTCACTCTGTCACCCAGACTAGAGTTCAGTGGCACGCTCCCAGTCACTGCAGCCTCGACCTGCTGGGCTCCGGCGATTCTTCCGCCTCAGCCTTTCGTAGCTGGGACTATAGGCGCGCAATACCACACCCGGCTATAATGTTAAATTTCTTACAAATTGCAAAGTTCTCTTTGCCTTAAGTTTACATCTCAGGCTAACCTTTTTTTTTTTTTTTTTTTGAGTTGGAGTCTCACTCTTGTCACCCAGGCTGGAGTGCAATAGCATGCTCATGGCCACCACAGCCTCAATCTGCTGGGCTTAGGTAATCCTTCTGTCTCAGCCTTCCAAGTAGCTGGAACTGCAGACACACACCACCATGCCCAGCTAGTTTGCTTTTTTTTTTTTTTTTTTTTTTAATTGTAGAGACGAGGTCTCACCAAGTTACCCAGGCTGGTCTCAAACCCCTGGGCTCAGGCAATCCTCTCGCCTTGACCTCCCAAAGTGCTGGGTTACAGGCTAAGCCACCAAGCCTGGCCAGACTAATCATTTTTAATGGAATCTTTAGGGTTCTCTACATCAAGGAAATGCAAACGAAAACTATGAGACACCCTTTATACCCATCAGGCTGCCTACTGCTTTAGTTTGTTCCTGCTGCTATAACATAATACCTGAAATGGGGTAATTTACAAAGAACAGAAATTATTTTCTCACAGTTCATGGCGCTAACATCCAGTGTCTGTTGAGGGTCTCCTTGTTGCATTTTTACATGGCAGAAGAAAGAAGGGCAAAAGAGCCAAGCCAATTCCCTGAAGGCCTTTTATACTTTATACTAATCCTACTCATGAGGTCAGAGCTCTCATGAATTAATCACTTCCTACAGGACCAACCTTTTAATACTATCACATTGGGTCTTAGGTTCCAACATACGAATTGCAGAGAGCACAGGCACGTTCAAATCATAACAGCTACTATCAAAAAACAAAAGAAAACAGAAAACAAGTGTTGGCCAAAATGTGGAGAAAATGGAACCCTTACGTACTGTCGGTGGAAATGTAAAATGATACAGACACTGTGAAAAACAGTATAAGCCAGGCATGGTGGCTAACATCTATAATCTCAGCACTCTGAGAGGCCAAGGCAAGAGGATTGCCTGAGTTCAGGGGCTCAAGACCAGCCTGGGCAACTTCACAAGACCACCTCGCTACAATAAATCAAAAAATCAGCCAGGCAGGGTGGCTGAGCTTATAATCCCAGGACTCTGGGAGGTCGAGGAGAGTGGATTGCCTGAGGCCGCGGATTTGAGACCAATCCGGGGAAACTTGGCAAGACCTTGTCTCTACAATAAAAAAAAAATTAGCTGGGCGTGGTTGCGTGTGCCTGTAATTCCGGTCTGGGCGACACGTGAGACTATACACTCAGTCTGGGCGACAGAGTGAGACTTCCACTCAAAAAAAAAGAATTGAAACCAGGGTCTCAAAGAGATATTTGTATACTCATATTCATAGCAGCATTATTCACAATAGCTAAAGCATGGAAGCAGCCGATACGTACACTGACAGATGAATGGATAAGCAAAATGTGGCATACACATACAATGGAATATTATTTAGTTTTAAAAAGGAATGAAGCTATGATGTGTTACACATGGATCAACCTCAAAAAGTTAAATAAGCCAGTCACAAAAGGACAAATACAGTTTGAATTCACTTATATAAGACAGACTAGTCAAAGTCATAGAGATAACAAGTGGAATGGTGATTACCAGGGGTTAGGTGAGAGGGATATAGGGAGCTACTGTTTAATGGGTACAGAATTTCAGTTTTACAAAATGAGAAGAGTTATGGAGATGAATGTGGGTGCTGGTTGCATAACATTATAAATGTATTTAACACCACTGAACTATACATGTAAAAGCAGTTAAGATGGTAAATATTACACTATGTGTATCTTACCACATAAGAAAAAAATTGAGGGTGAAAAAAAAAAACCCTAAAACTCATCCCAGCCAGACTCGGTGGCTCAGCCTGTAATCCTGCGCCTTGGGAGGCTGAGGTGAGTGG
>NW_007247119.1:171256-181403 GCF_000164805.1 Carlito syrichta
CAGCCACTGTACTTCAGTCTGGGCGACAGAGTGAGACTCCAACTCAAAAAAAAAAAAACTCATCCCAAACCTATTCCTGCTGAAACTTTCCTCCTTAGTTAACAACTCCATTTTTTCAGTGGCTCAAGCCAAAAACTCTAGAATAATCCTTGGCACCTTTTTTTTTCTAACCACACATCCAATCAATCAGGCAATTCTGTCAGCAGTAACTTCAAAATATATCTAGAATCCAACTACTTCTCATCACCTCTCCCCTTACCACCCTAGCCTAAGTCACCACCATCTCTTGCTTTTATTATTGCAAAAGCTTCACAACTGGCTTTCTGCTTTCACTCTAACCTCCTTATAGTCTATTCACAACTCAGTAGCCTGAGTGATCCTGTTAAAATGTCAGATCAAGTCTCTATTCCACTCAAACTCCTCCAAAGTCTCCCCATCTCACTCAGGATAAAAATCAAAGCCCTAGTAATGGACTACAAGGTCTTATAAAATTTGCCACCAACTCCTGCCTCTCCCGCCCTCAATTATTTCTATGACAACATCTACTACTATTTCTTCCTTCATTCAGCTGCTGCAGGCAAACTGGCCTCCTTGCAGTTTCTGGACCATGCTAAATACAATCCTCCTTAAGAGTCTTTGCACTTGCCATTCCCTTTGCCTAGAAATCTCTTGTCTATATACATACCTGACTGACAGTCACGCCTTTCCTCTTGAGAGTTTGAGTCTTTACTCACATATCACCTTTACAGTGAGACCTGCCCTGATCACTCTATCAGGAACTGCAATCTCTTCTCACAGCATTCTCTATCTCACTCACATGCTTTATGCTTTTCCACAGCACTTATCATCTTCTTGTAAATTCAATAATTTACTTATTCATTTCATGTCTGTCCCTCCTCACTAGAGCATAAGTCCCATGATGGCAGGAATTTTTGTAATTGTTTTACTGATACATCCCCATACCCAGTCAGGCACAAGTACACAACCAATAAATATTTTTAAACTCATAAATAATTGGCTAGGTACAGTGGTTTATGGCTGTCATCTTAGCACTTTGGGAGGCTGAGGAAGGAGGACTGAACCCAGGAGTTTGAGAGTAGCCTAGGAAACAGAGAGAGACCTCATCTCTACAAAAAGTAAAAAAATTAGCTGAGCGTAGTGGCACATGCCTATAGTCCTAGCAATTTGGGAAGGATCACCTGAGCCCAGGAGATCGAGGCTACAGTGAACTGTGATCATATCTGTACTCCAGCCTACGTGAAAGAGTGAGATCCTGACTCAAAAAAATGAAATAGATCCTTCATAAATTCTTCTCAGCCATAATGAATTACTTCCTAATCTTTTATCAGATGGAAATAGATGGAATTCTGTATTCTAGCCATATATTTTTTAAACAAAAAGAATACATAGCTTTTTAAATCACATTCAACTGGATTTGGCAAAAGTTACTTGTATATATGTAAGCTTTGACTTCCTAAGCTCAGGCAGTCCTTCCACTTCAGCCTGCTAAGTAGCTGGGACTATGGGCATGCACCATCACACCCAGCTAATTTTTTTACTTTTTGTAGAGATGAGTTCCCCCTACGTTGCCAAGGTTGGTCCCCAATTCCTGGGCTCAAGCAATCCTCTTGCCTCAGGCTTCCAAAGTGCTGGGATTACAAGCGTGAGCCACCATGCCCAGCCTATATTATATGTTCTCTGACTCTTCTGGTGCTTTCTCTTCCTGTAGAATACAATACTGAGGTCATACTATTGACAAGGAACGGGAGGTATAATGTTCTCCAAACTTTACAATTCAGATGCAAGGGGAGGAAACAGTCAGTCTAGTGGAAGAAAACAGAAAACAGTGTCACGGAAGTCAAGAAAAGTTAAGTGTTTCAAGAGAGAGGAAGTAACCAACTAAGATGGATGCTTCTAAGTAGTCAGATAAGATCAGAACACACAGATAACTACTGTATGCGAACATGGAGGATGATGGTGATCTTCACAAGCACAATCTTAATGGAATGGTAGACACAAATCTAGGGTGTGTATTTAGGTCTAATGACACTCTATTCATTTGACATGTTTCATCTAGGACTTTCCTTCCCATGGTTTCAACCATATTGATGATTTCTGAATCCCAAGTTCAGCTTCAACTTCTCTCTGGAGAACCAAGCTAGTATTTTCAAATTTCCTGTTAGACATTTCTATTTAGGTATCCCTTAGGTACTCTTGAACTTTAAAAAAATAATGATCAATCACTTAAACTTTTAAAAAGTTCATGATCAATCCTACTACCCATGATGCACACTTGTTCCTTCTTCCTATTTTAGCAAAGGGCATCATCATCTAGTCAGTCATTCAAGCTAGAAACTTATTAAAATCCTCAATCTTTTCTGTCACACTGTTCATAATTCATGCAAGTTTCCTATGTGTGTTGATTTTGTTTCTTAAATATTTCTTCAATACATATACTTTAATCTATTCCTATTACTTTACAATAAAGTCTTCAATATTTTTTGCCAAAACTGTTAGTACATTACCTAGTACATCATAAATGCTCAATAAATATTTGATTCACTAAATCACTCATGAGTCTATTGTAAATTGTTCAGATGTATGTTTATAAAATTAATTTTTCTTTACCTTAAAAAGTTTGGTTAATTAAAAAATACTGAATAATTTTGGGCTGGGATATTATGAATGATAATAACCATAAATAATAAGATCCCAAAATAGAAAATTTTATTGGATTTGGGTGTCCCCTGAGAAACTATGGTAGCGAACACTATAAAATCCTGTCACACACTGGAATTATTTCAACTGATTCTTTCTTTCTATAGTATCCTTGTCCACCCAATCTTTTTTTTTTTTGAGTTGGAGTCTCACTCTGTCACCCGGACTGGAGTGCAGTGGCACGCTCCTGGCCACCGCAACCTCGACCTGCTGAGCTCCTGCGATCCTTCCATCTCAGCCTTCCAAGTAGCTGGAATTACAGGCACGCACTACCATGCCCGGCTAATTTCTTTTTATTCTTATTGTAGAGATGAGGTCTCGTCAAGTTGCCCAGGCGGTTCTCGAACCCATGGGCTCAGGCAATTCACTCACCTCGGCCTCCCAAAGCGCGGGATTACAGGCTGCGCCACCGAGCCCAGCTTCACCCAATCTTTGACATGTTTCCCCTTTCTAACTTATTCTACAATGTCTAAAAACTATAACTACCATGAAAGCGCATAAGCATTTCTAAATAAAACAAAATATATGGCATAAATTATCAGTTTCTCCTTGTCAAAGGCATGCATCCATTGAGATGAAGAGGTAAGTCATTTCTGGGAAGACATGGGCAAGAATAAGGGATGATGCAAGCCTCCAACTCAGGGTTCCTCATCTTTCCTTTATTTTTCTAAGATCCAGCAACATAGTCTTAACCCTGATAACTCCATAGGGCCTCACCAGGAGAGGACAGAAAAGACATCAGAAGTATTTTGGCCCCAAAACATTTTTGAATCAAATTGGAGAAAGTTATGAAACTCACAGTTGTCATACTTGACTTGCATTCAGAAACATAATTCAAATGAAGCATGTAGTCTAAATGGTTGATAGTTTTCAGCTGGATGTACTTTCTAGTCACCTAATACGAAAACTTTAATCTCACCCTAATAAAAATCTTTGACCTGGCAAAACACACACACACACACACACACACACACACACACACACACACACACACACCTTAGTGGTAAAATGAGGAGAGGGGAGAGGTAACAGTAATGATAGAATGATTTTACATACTTCTACACTTTTAAACATTGACATTTATAGGTTAAAAACTTTCTGAAAGGTCAAAACTTGGAAAGAATCTACTTCAGCATACCTGATACATCATAGACACAAAGGGAATCATGTTTTATCTAACTCAAATCACAGGACAGTTTTACCTTTCACCTTACCAACTTGCCAAGAGAACCTCTAGTCATGCTACTGAAAATCCCAAAGGACTGACTTGCAGTGTGAGGTGTCCCACAAAGTATTGGGTGTCCCAATCTTTCTCTACCAGTAAACAGAAACGACATAGAGTTCTCTTGAGACACTCAGAATGTTTATTTACTCAGAAAGTAAATCCACAGTCCTTTTGTCCAAGAGGCATTATCATTCTCATTTCTCAAGGCCCAGGGTCCCTAACTACTTCTCCTCACTTCAGGCTCACACTATACTCTGTACTCTCAAAGTATTTAGTTCACACTGCTAATGTTCTATGTACTAACATTACATTAGAGTCAAAATATGTACTGAATGTCATCTCCCCTCATTTCACTTATGACCTAGCTCTAAATCATTCGTTATTCAACTTTGTCACCATGCCTAACACATATTGTTTGTTAAATGTATACATCAATGGATAATCCTAACTAGTCTCAAGCAAATTGAATTGATCAGTTCAAAACAGCCCAGAATCACAGATTAGATTAATGGAAAATATGAAGGTCTTAGCCTCATTTTTCGAGTTAAACTCTCTAATAGAGTACCTATATTCTAATAGGTGATTCACTTGAGTGTTTCAGAAAAAGTTAAAAAAATATTCCTTAGCATAGACTTTGAAAAACTTCTTGTAAGAATAACAAAAATGCAAAGTTCATTTTAAAATATATTTTTAAAAGAAATAAAATTCAAATGAGACACACACTTGCTACTGACTGTTCTTTGGGAACAAAAAAGAAAGTCATTAATGGTCTGAATCTGTTGCCTACTCTATTCAATTTATGTAAGAAAAAAAATCTGCTTGAGTCTTAAGTTAGAGTTCTTTATGATAAACCCCACTCTCATAATTGGGATACTCCTCTCAAAAATCAAGCAGCCTGTGGTCAGGATATACCTGCAGAGCAGTGCTCAAGACAAGGTCATTGTCAAAAAGAAAATTAAAATCCACGGTGGCTCAGTCTATAATCCCAACACTTTGGGAGGCCAAAGTGAGTGGATTCCCTGAGCCCACAGGTCTGAGACCAGTCCAGGCAACTTGGCAAGACCTTGTCTCTACAATAATTCAAAAACATTAGCCAGGCATGTAGCATGCGCCTGTAGTTTCGGCTACTTGGAAGGCTGAGGCAGAAGGATTGTCAGAGCCCGGCAGGTTAACGCCAGGGTGACCGTGAATGTGCAACTGCATTCCTGCCTGGGTGATGGAGTGAGACTCCAACTCGAAAAGAAAATTAAAATCCTATACTGAGACAACCATCAGTGAAAATATGGAACAAAATGAATCCAACCTTTATTTTATTCATCCTTTATCCACTAAAAATAATGTAAAAAGCTAACATGAGAATTTTAAAAGGTTATAAAACATGGTGATGGTTTAAGTAGCTACAAAAACAACTAAAGGCCATATAGTCATTTCATAGGCTAAAGAAGGAAATAATTAACTATTTTCATTAATCTGAAAGTTGGCCCAACCTCTGATATTTCAGGAGACCTTCTTTCTGTTATCTCTAGTCCAGTTATAAGCACATATGAGGACATACAATTGGATTTTTTTCTCATGTCTACAATAATAAATAATCGAATCAATTAAAAATGTATAAAGAAAAATGGAAAAGTCTTCAGTATTCTAACCTCCAAGAGATAATCAGTACTCAATCCTTCAACTTTTTTCTGCATATACTAGTGTATGTATAGCTTTCTCTACTGGGATAACAGTACACATAGTTAAATAATTAGCTCATTATATTTCTGATTTATCACAGACAAGTCTTTCTGTGTCATAACATGGAGTCCTACTTGATTATTTTTAATGTAGTATAGAATTTTATTTATGACCACCCCAAAATTTATTTTATCAGTGTCCAACTGGTGGTTAAATACCTGGTTCATTAAAAACTATACAGAATTTAGATTTTTAGAGTTAGAAAAGACCTTAAAGAGTATATATTATGGAATCCAAGGTTCTCTCGACAGATGAACACACTAAGGCCCAAAGATACTGAAGAAGATCACAGATTTGCTTGGTAGGATTCAGGGTTGGTAAGCTGCAGCTTTTTCCACTATTTGGAAGCTGAGCACTCAAACTCTAGAGCCAGGATTCTGGATTTGATTCCCACTCCATCACTCACTAGCTGCCAAATTACCTAAGTTCTTTGAGTCTGTTTTCTCATTCCAACAATGGCACTAATAACACAGTTGTTGTCAGGATTAGTTATAATGGAAAGTGCTTAGAATAGTGCCTTGGAAATGAAACAATAAGTGAAAATTATTATTATATCATACTACTTCACACCTACTTTATAAAATTAAAATTTCTGTTCTTGGTAGGGGTAGAACAGAAAACACAAACATTTGGATGATATTCAAGACTTTGAAGTTTATGCATTCAATGCTATTTTTTCATTATTCTTTGATTAACTATTAAAATATAAAACTGTGATTAAATAGCTACAGTAGGATATATTTAATTATGAAGGATTTAAGTATATTCAGTGGAAAGAGGATTCTAATCAGAAACGTGAATATATTTATTATACTAGAGTTATTTGTTACCTATATAAACCTCTTTCAAATAAGAAAAGGAAAAAAAGGTCATATCATCAGTCCCACTGTATTTTCATTCCCATGAATTTTATAACAAAGGATGAAAACTTTTAATTCTGAAGACTACACCAGTCAGTAGATATTGATTCCCTGGCAGTAAAAATACCTGCTCCAGGTGGTGGTGGACTAATATTTATGGCAAACAGGTATGTTCATTTCAGCTCTTCATAAATGGTAAGACTTCTACTTCCTTTAATACTGGTGGCATTTGTTTTCTACTACTGTATTATTTTTGTACTTGAATACACTAGACTGAAGTGTAATAGCAGAGTCCAAATTGTTCGAACATCTTTCAACAGCAAGAACAAAACGTTATCAGGCAATTCATTGTAAAAAAGCAGCACGAACTTGCCTGGGTGCTCCCTAGGTAATGAGAAACATCTCACGAATGCCAAGGAAAGAACTTTAAATGATTGCTCTTTTAACACACCTTGCAGGTAAATGTCTTAAGGCCGGTGTCACAGAAAAGCACCTGAGAGGGAGGGGTTGCCCCTACTTCATGATCACACTAGCTCTGAACATAATTAAAACTAATCCTTTTACCTGCCTACATTTCTTACAAGCAATCTGTCTAGTGCAATACATAAAAAAGGTTTGCATGTTTTGCACCAAGATTCAATCAATACTTCAACATTAGCGAGGGAAAATGCAAGTCCAAACAACAGCAGCTCATTCACTTATTTCAAACATTCAGCTATTTCAAAAGGCTTAGAAAATACAGAGCATAATGGTGTATCAAAATGACAAGTTCTTCTCAGAGGCACTGCATCCAAATTTGCTTACCTCAAGCTTTGAGAGGCAGCCAAGGTATGAAAACTCTATAGAAGGAAAAACTTATGCCATGACTTGCATTAAGAAACAGGCTGTAAAAACAACAAGTGTTTACAAACCAATTGAGGATGCTTAAATTACACAAAAGGGTAGAAAAAAATCCTCTCTCAAAAAATAGTTGATACAATTATAAACCAACTCCCTAAAAGGGTTACCTGTAATAGAGTTAGGCAGAGGTCAATGTTGCTGTCCTCACATTCACGGTATTAACTGAGAGAAGACACATGGAATACCTTGACTTAGGTGACATGGAAAATACATTTTAACCTGATAATAAGCACTTCAGTTGTTGATGACAAACTTTTTATACAGTTTTAGTCCTCTTTCCACACTCTATCACAGATAGGCCAAAATAACAACCCAATAAATTGAACCACAATTTGTTGGATCCTTAATACATTTTCCTACAGTGATTCTTCTCACAGAGTTACTTTATTTAAACATTACTTATTATAATGACAAAAATCCTACCTTCTCAATCAGATTCACTTTCACCACTTCTTGGGGTGGGGAGGTTGTGGTATACAGAACACCTTCACCCTTTGTCTCCACTTAAATTCCTCAAATTCAGTGAAGTCAGGCACAAAAATGCTGAGTGATTCTCATTACCTCAACAGCTTTCCTTGGTTTCACTCTCAGTATGAGTCTTTGGGTTACCACAGAGAAGACCAGAGCACTGTAACTCCATTGCCTTCATCCTGACTCTCTAATGAATCACTTAGTTTGTTTTCACAGAATTTATCTCTTTTCATCTATTCCAATTCATTTGCCCTTCACCTCACCAACTTCTCCACACCCCACTCACCACATTCCCATAGAAGAAGGCAAGCTTTTGTGTTTACAAAGTCTGAGATATGACAGATTCTTAGCTCAGCCAAACTTTAGTTAGGCTTCTGAAACATCTCCTAGGCCCATCTGTGCACTTTCTTATAAAATCCAGTTTCAGTCAGGCACGGTGGCTCACACCTGTGATCCCAGCACTTTGAGAGTTGGAGGCGAGAGGACTGCCTGAGCTAATGGGTTCAAGACCAGCCTGGGCAACATGAATAAATCATCTCTAGAATAAATTTTTTAGAAAATTAGTACGGCATGGTGGTGCACACCAGTAGTTCAGCTATCTGGAAGGCTGAAGCAGAAGGATCACCTCAGTCCAGCAGGTCGTGGCTGCAGTAGCCATGAGCGTGCCACTGCATTCCAGCCTGGGTGACAGAGATTCTGACTAAAAAAAATAATGATAATAAAATAAAATCCAGTTTTAGCAAAGAGCCCTGCTAAACTAGCTTAGCAACCTCCTCCCCACTCCCCCATCTGTCAAATTACCCTCAATATTAGGTTCTTTATGCTACACCAACCCCCCTAGGTGATGTCTGATCACACTGGCCTGCCTTCAGCAAGAATCTTGTTAGGTTGGTTTAGCCAGAATCCACCTACTTTCTTAGTAATTTTCCATTCACTGACCCCTACCCTATTCCTTGGTTATAAATTCCCACTTGCTCATGCTGTATTCAAAATTGAGCCCAATCTCTCTCCAATGAAAGATTCCAGTGCAATGGTCCCTATTACCTATGGCGATGGTCCTAATAGTCTTCCTTCCCTGGGGTTTATCAAGTATCACTGAGTAATTTTTCATTAATATATAACCCAAAGTCACAATAGACCATCTCCTTGACCTCCCAACTTTAGTAACTGGGCTCCGCAGAAAACTTCAAGTCAGAAATTTAAAATTATATATGGCTAAAAATCATGTAAACAAGCTCTGTAACTGGCAAGAAATTCAAAGCAAGAAGGAATTCCCTCACAGCCCAAAACATGGAAACCAGCTAGAGTATATGATGCAAATGAATCAAAATTTGATATTTTAAAAGTTGTATGAAAGAGCTCTCTTCAGCTCAAGTTTAATGACTCCTGTCCCCTTTACGAGTGTTATTGTTAAACTTATTTTTTAGGCAGATACAATTAAGAAATACCCACCATACCGTAAAATATTCAAGGCAGAAAAACTATATGTATTTGTGTGATACAGTGGTGTGGTGGGTAGAATGGCTACCCCTAAAGATATCCAGGTCCTAATCCCTAGAACCTGTGACTGTTATGTTACATGGCAAAGGGGCAATTAAGGTTACTAAATTAGCAGACCTTAAAAATATTGTCCTGAAATTAATCCAGGTGGACCGAATGTAATCACAACAGTCCTTAAGCAGAAAAGGAGGAGGTAGAAGAGTCAGAATCAGAGAGATGGCATTGTGAGAAAGATTGACTCATCAATCATTGCTGGCTCTGAAGATGAAAAAGGACTGGGTGCGGTGGCTACCGGCTGTAATCCCAGGACTTTGGCAGGCGAGGTAAGAGGACTGCCTGAACCCAGGGGTTCAAGACCCGCCTGGGTATCTTAGTGAGAACTCATCTCTACAATAAATCAAAAAAATCAGTGGGGCGTGGTGGTACACACCTGTACTTCCAGTTACTAGGAAGGCTGAGGTGGAAGGATCACCTGAGTCTAGCAGGTGGAGGCTGCAGTCGCCATGAGTGTGCCATGGCACTGCAGCCTGGGTGACAAAGGAAGAAGAGGAAGAAAGAAGAAGAAAGAGGAAGGAGGAGGAGGAGGAGGAGGAGGACGAAGCCAATATATCAGCAACAGAAAACTAATACAAGTGAGGTGCTAAAAAAGGAATAACAGCCGGGCTCGGTGGCTCAGCCTGTAATCCCGTGCCTTTGGGAGGCTGAGGTGAGTGAATTACCTGAGCCCGCGGGTTCG